>NC_057361.1:84053778-84256799 GCF_016509475.1 Prionailurus bengalensis | reverse complement strand
CATTGATCTCTTAGTTGAGAATATTGTCCTTGTCCACAAAGTTGTTCCTTGTCAATAGGAATATTATCATGAACGTTTCTTTCCCCATGAATCTTAGCTTGATCTTCCCACCAAGTCATAAATTGTAAATATTCAGCACGGGATAAAACAGTTCTAGCCAACATTTCCCAATCTTTAAGAATCAAGCGTTCGGTGTCAGCAAATGCTGAAAGTAAGCCCTGCGTATAAGGAGAGTTAATGCCATTTTAAGATCTTTCAAAAATTTTTACAGGGATCTGAGAGTATTCAGCATTATAGCTTCCATTAGGATATTGTGCATTTGGTGAAAAAGCATTCAGAGTAACCGGAAATATTTCTGATACCGGTTGTATCAATTCTAAATCTCCTTCCTGCTTAGCTTTTATCAACCCTCGCATCAGAGGTGGAATGATAGGGCCTTCATGTTCCTTGGAAGGAACTATTATGTGAGGCTGGTCATTAGAAAAAGGTTTGGAAGTGACTGGAAAGGCAGTCTTTCGTTTAACATGAGTAGCAATTTCTGTATTTTCAGTTAAAGCAGTAGGGGGTATACTTTATTATAAGGGAGGCAGTAGCCTCCAAGTTATCATTTGTGGGTGGCGGTGGAGGCCATTCTGGTAAAGTATCTTCCTCAGGCACTATAGCTTTGATCTTCAGAGGAAGATTCATCCTCACAACTATCAGATGTAAAATCCAACTCATCTCCTTCTTCTTGATGAGTTTTTAACTTAGGTGAACATATATTTTGTTCTGAGTCAGGCTGTAAAGCCATCTCAATTAAAGAGCATAAAGACCAAACTTTTAAAGAAATGATATCTCCATTTTGATGAGCACGTCTAAGCGTTTTCATAATTAGTCTCCATTGTTTAAGGTTTAAACGATTTTTCCAGATGGATTAAACCAATAGCAATGTTTTTTAACCAAGTACCAGAGCTCATCAAAAGTTCCCCTTTTCACTTTTACTCCTGAACTTTGCAATAAAGTACGAAGTGATTTAGAGTAAGCGTCATGATCATGAGACTGGGAGTTTCCCATCCTTCACTATCCCAAAGCCAGGACTTACCTGTCCTACTGCTCTGTTTCGGTCCTCTGTGACTGTAAACCAAAGTTGTCTCGAAGACTGTTTTCTGTGCCGTATCCTGCCAACTATGCCAATTGTTGCAGGGTGTATGGCCGGAGTCACAAAAAATGAGTCGGCAAACAAAGTGCAGTTAAGTGAAGGTCCTCATACTCCAGTCGGAATGAGGCCCCGACTCCAGAACGAAGCTTCTTTTTATTAGGGTAATTGCTAAAGACTACGTGCATAAAGTCAGCTAAGCAAGTGTGTTAATCAATCTAATGGTTTAGCTTTTCAAGGTTGAATTTCAAGTTACTTGGTTTCTATAACACTAGGAAGGGTCAGGTGTCAAGGAGGATCCAGCCCTGGACAATGTTAATGGCTCTAGGCGTTCCTTACTAGCAACAGCCACCTTCAGCTGTGTAAACATGTCCTAAGGCCTTGCACCTTCTCCAGCCCTTCCCTTTTGAAGTCTTTTCCTTTGATGCTTCTCTCCTGCATCTCCCACATCTTGTCTCTTTCCAGTAAATTCCATTGCAGCCTCAAGAGCTTCGAGGGGGGCCAAAACTTGTTTATCAATGGAAGTCTGGCTTACAGACTCTTTGGTAGTATTTATCATAAACTTATTAAGCACATGGGCTGTCTGGATAGTATGATGCAGGCTGACTCCAGCTACAGAGGCAGAGGCAATAATGCCTACTGCTGTGAAGACGCCCGTGATTAACAGGCCAACAAATCTTTTCTGCCATGCAGCAGAGTGCCAGTGTCAAATAAGCTTGAAATGCACACCTAGTCCTGATGGATGCATATAGGGCTCAGACCTATTTAACAGGAACCCAGGCTGAGACACGGTGTCTAAGTACTAACTAGGAGGATATATTTAATTGGGTGATGATATTATTACTTATGCAGGACATAAACCAGCCCTGAGAAGTAGAGATATTATAATTAGTTTCTAGTTGTTGGACCTGTAAGGTGGAGGTAGCAAAGAGAACGTAGGGAGAAGGGACACAATTAGTAGTCCATGCAAGTTGGACATTGTGCAGGGAGGCCCAAGTTAAGTTAACATGTCATTTTACATAAATTTCACCATGGCTAATTGTAGTGTGAAGAAGGGAAGACCTAGCTTCCAAAGACTAACAAGCCAAGGTCCTTTTAATTTCCCTTTATATGCAGAAATTATAGGGCCAGACAAGCCTCCATCTTTCCAAAAAAATATCCTCCTTACTAGACTGGCCAAAGGATATGGTCTTATTAGAATATTTTGTTTCAAGATGTCCTCTAGGATCCCTGTCAATAATAGTCCAATTACCCCAGTGAAGATTATGCTCAGTCTCTCCATAACAGGTTGCCCAAGGAATGTTGTTCCAGGGGTGGTCTGAATATTTGAGATTGGAGCAAGCTATAACATTAGGAGTGTGAGATATGCTTTTTTTTTTTTTTTTTTTTTTTTTTTTTTTTTTGCGGTATATCAAAGCTTGTGGCTGAGAAAAAGGTAAAATTGTCTGGCCTGGTAGAAGTTTTGGGCTGTACATGTAAAAACCAGTTGATTTTTAGTTTAAGGCAGGCAGATAAATTGCTAAGTTTAGTAACACACATACTGAAGTAAGCCACCATTCAGGTCTCGGCATATAAAGCCAATGTTCTTGTTTAGTTTGGAAGGGAGGGTTAAGGTTGGCTCCTCCCATGAACTCAGTGTCAGTATTGCTAATAGGCATATCCTGGCCTAGGAGGGCTAGGCTATTGAATATAGGTGGGTTAAGGGGATGAGCCAAATATGAATATTGACCTTGGCCTAGGCAAATGAGGTCAAGGAGTAGAATCAGTGTTGCTCGTATCGAATTTCTGTCAATGATGGAGATCATGGCCATCAGGTGCGAGTCAGGAGTGTATGTAATACCATTGTGTTGTAAGAGGATGCTGGCCTGGTTAGACAGGCATTTAAGGCTTCCTCATGTTATATCAGGGGCAAGGACTTGCGTTTCTGGAGTGGCTTCAGGATGAGCAGTCCATAAAGAGGCTTCATCCATCTTGAAAAAGGGGGCTGGTGGCCGCTCACTCAGAGTCATTCTCTGGAATTTTTGGTTCACTGGAAGATATCCTGGGGGTCTCCACCACGCCATGGTACAGCTTCACCAACTGAGAGGGGTTCCACAGAAGTCCAGAATCTGAAAGAACACAAGCATTATCCTCTACCCCAGGTGAGAAGTTTAGTGGGCCCAGACCATGTGGGCCCCCCTTTGGGGGTTTTGTACAGCACCATAGGGTGAAAGGGCTTCTCTTCGTTTTGAAAAGTGCCATTCAGTTAGTAGTCAGTCCCTGAGGGTCAAGATTTAAAAAATTAAGAGTAATCATAGCATGGTCGAGGAGAAGTTGAGGTTGTAATGTAGACCACCATGGGTATGTTCCCCTTTTCTGTTTTTGTTTTTGTTGTTGTTTTTTAACATGGTTTTTAGAGCACTGTATGCTCGTTCTATAATAGCTTGGCCTTGTGGGTTTTAAGCAATACCTGTAATATGTCAGATATTCCATAAGGCACAGAAGTCACGAAATGAAGAGGAGACATAGTCTGGGCCATTATCTGTCTTAATTGTGTGGGGGAAGCCCCAGGCTGCAATAGCATGCAGAAGATGCTGAATGATCACTTTGGTGTTTTCTTTTGTATGAGCTGAGGCAAAAATAACACCTGAATAAGTATCTATAGATGCATGGATATACTTATGTTTACCAAATGCAGGGTAAACGTTAACATCAGTCTGCCAAATCTCACTAGGCTTGAGGCCCCGGGGTTTTGTTCTTGCTGGGAAGGAATTCAGGGGATAGTAATTAACAGTCTGAGCAGAAGTAAATGATTTGCTTGGCCTCATTCACAGTAAGGGTAAATTGTTTTCTTAGAGCTTGCCAGTTTCGATGGTAAAGATTATGGGAGGCTCTGGCTTCAAAAAGAGGATAACATTCTTGAGAAACTGTTGGGAAAATGAATAAAGTTTTACACCATAAGATGGCCGACGGGACTAAAACAAGCTCTGGTCTCTAGCTTGGAGACCCCTCTTCCGGGTTCTTCTTGCCCTGTTTGTGGAGCGGGCGCGCGCGTGCCAAAACCCTATGGAAGCTGACAACTATAAATTACCCTTCCCACTTGCATTCAGCGCTCAGATCTTTGGAGAAACGGTCTCCTCTGAGCCCACCAGTGTTAAATAAACCTCTGATCCACCGAGATCTCCACCTCCGAGTGCCGCTTGGTTTTTCCACCAGCGTTCCATCCTGGTTCCCTAACATATTTGGTTCCCTGATTGGGAAACCCAACTGCACCGGCCCATTGTTGCCACTGGTTTGGGAGAATGACGAGGTGGTGATGGAATGAGGATTCGCAAGGGAGAAGGCGCACCCTGCCTGAATTTCAGCAGTCTCCCACTTGGTCGCCCCGGGCCAACCCTGCTCCGCCATTCCTGCCGGACTGGAGGAGACTTGGCAGGTGAGGACCTGGACCCGACGTCAGAACCGGTAAGGCTGGGGCCCAATCTAGCCAGGCCCACTCACAAGAGTGGAAGGGGGGGCCTGATCACTCCCCGGAGACCTCAGAAGTCTCACAGGTAGGAATTCTGTGAGAGGGAATGTAATAGCCTCTGGTGTGTATGTGAGTGTGAATGTGTGACTCGGTCTAGCTTGCTTGCCGACTTCGCTTCTGTGCCTCCACGGGCAGGCATCCTTAAGGTCCCCAGAAGCCCATGGAGTCTGAGTGGGCTCGTCTGCGATTCCGTGGTGAATGGCACACACTCTGTGGTGGCATCGGAATAGTTTCTGATCGTAAGTCACAAAGCTGAGACCGCTATGGCTAAACGTCCCCTAAGTTCCTTCAGGACACGGACAGATGGGCATCTGACCGGTCTCTTCATTAGAGGGGACACCCCTATCCCTCTGTCTGTCTTTGTGACTCCACCTCACGGGAACATGGGGTCGGGACAGAGCAAAGAAGGGGTTTTGGGGAGACTATGGAATTAAAATAACCGCTGGCATGTTAAGGACCCTATGTGAGTTAGAATGGCCCACTTTTGCTGTAGTAGGGTCCTCTGAGGGAACCTTGGATGTCCCAATGGTCCGCTGCATCTGGCATGTTGTCTCCAGAGACCCAGGTCACCCTGATCAATTTCCATACATCAACTACTGGCTTGAAATTGCCTGAAATCCTCCGCTGTGGGTGCAATTCATCCATAGCAAGCAGAGCCAGGCAAAGGTTTTAGTTGCTTTATCCAGAGACTCAACCAGGGAGCCAAAGAAGCAACCCACCACTTTCCTAGTGTGTGCAGGAGACCCGGAGGAAGATCCTGTCTTTCTGCCACCTTATGACTCACCGGGCTCCCTCCCCCCACCGGTACGAAGAGGCTCTCCTCTGGGGGATCAGAGCAGGGGCTGAGAAACCCATGAATATGACCAGCAGCAAGGGGATTCCCCCGGGGATTATCATGCGAGGCGATGCGAGGCTTACACCCTCTTTGCTCCAGAGGCACAAGAGAGTCGTGACAAAAGGATGGGGAAAGTCTAGCCGCCAAAAGGGGGGAGGCCCAGAACCTCCTTAGCAAGGGGTCAGTGGGCCTACTGCAAGGAGAAAGGACATTGAAAGAATAAATGTCTCAACCAAGGAAAGTCCCAGAAACCCAGCCGATATCAGGAGGAATCTCAAGAAGGGAACCGTATTGGTCTGGCCGAGATAGAATCATACTGAAGGGGACCCTGGCTCTCTCCCCTTGTTCCTCTGCCTAATAGATGTGAGGGATTCTCCCTCATTTCCCAGGTTAACAGTTATAATTGGAGCCAACTGTGGTTAGTCTACCTCGGGATGGGGACTTTAAAGAATGTTCCCAAGCAGTTGCTGAAACTCCATTCATTTCGGGGAAATTCCCAGTCTTCTCTGGACTGATGTGGACTCCATATTTCCACTTTGGTGGAACAATAAAAACATGGCGTCTGCTCCTCTGAGTTAAGGTTTTGAATTAGGTTTTCCTTCTCTGCCTTCTACTGGCACCTTGCCTCTTCTGCCTTCCCCCTACCCCTGCTGTTTCTGCACCAGCTTGGGTGTGGTCTACGTAACTGGTTCCTATACCCTCCTCAGTACCTCATCACCATTGGCTCCTCCTCCCATCCTCAAGGTCAAGGAGTAAAGTGCACCCCCTTGGACATCTAGGTATTTTCCAAATAGAATAAGTTGCTAAAGCTTTGACTACTGACACGGGTTTGTGTTTTTAACTTCTTATTGCAGAGAAATTAAGGCTATTTGGACCTATTGGAAAACATGCTTTGTACTTAATTGGTTCATGAATTTACCATGTAAAAAAATTCTGGTGTAAACACCTCTCAGTTGGTTACTAAGTCCTCAATTGGAGACTAAGGTTTCCTAAGAGTTAAAATTCTGCTAAGTGTACTTGAGACTGATGGAAATAAGGAAAGCAACCCTGTATGTAGGCAAGTAGGAGGTATGTAAGAAAGATATAAGGAATGGAAATACATTTTTGTTGAGGGTAGATGAAAGTAATTTTGTCCTAAATGAGACTGGCTATTTGGAGAGAAATGGCTTTGGGACGAAGTTTGAAGGCAAAGGAAAGTTGTAGAAAGTTCATGAAGGGAAATCTTTGGAAAGGAATTTTATGTGTGCTCAGGATGGACTAAGGTTGAGATGAATGGAATTTAAGGTTGAAACTCTTCTTTTCTCTCTGCTCAAATAAAAAAGTTTTCTTGGACTGTTGACCTGCTCTTGATAAGAATGCAAACAAAGCCTTGTCTTCTGGGCAAACCAAAGTTTTAGGTTTGATCTTTATCAGGTCTTTGATTACTTAGTTAAAACTTCTCAATGTTAAAGGAACTAGGTTTTGGTAACTATATAATGCTATACATTCACCTTTAGGTTCTTTTATTGCCACCTTGGTTGAATAAATAAAGTTTTAAGATTTGTAATGATCTGTAATCCTATTTACGATGTACTTATAACTTCCTAAGGTTTTAGCAAACTTCCCAGGATTTAAATGATAAATGAAAGTCTTTTTTGACCAATTAGGCCCTTTTATTTGGGATGCTAAGTTACTTGGAAAGGCACTGTCATGCAATGGTAACCCTTAGGTTGTATTGCACAGATAAATGTTGTAACTGCCCAAATATATATGCAATTCCAAAAGTTTTAATGTTTTGGTATAAGGTCATCACTTATATTCTGATTATGTGTCACAGTGTTATGTGTCACAGAAATAACCAGATTTCTTTGTCAATTGCATCATAATGAACTCTCATCAGATCTTTAACGATGCCTGTTTCTGAGATTTTTGTTATTCTCTCACAAAACGTGTTTCTTCTTCAAGGAGATTTATAAAAAAGGACTTTGGGGAAAATTACAGGTATTCGACATCTTTAAGATTAATACTAAAATGGGTAAGAATTTCCAGAACTAAAAAGCTGCATTCAAATTGAACAAGAATTAGGAACATGGGATTAAATGAACTGAGGAAGATTACAGTTTTGTGATTCTTGTTGAAAATATTGCTGGTTCTCTAATGTTTGCTCTTCCAGATTAAGGAAAATTTCTCTTAAGATATCTATGATATACAGAAATGTCATAAAGTATTCATTTATACCCTGAAGCATTTATCTTTTCTCTCTGCATAACTCCCCCGAAATTCAAAACCTCTCAGTGAGTATTCTTTCCCTGATGGCAATTACAATTGTTTGCATAAGTTCAATAAGAATCTGTTCATCTTGTAACAGGTCACCATCGGAAATACTGGTTATTTTACCAAGGCTTTGACTGGAATGTCATATTTGAGAGTGACATTCATAGACTCAGATGTGACCAGACAGCTTTGAGGAACTAAGGTTGGCTTTATGAAACACGGAGCCATAAAGCCCCTTGGAAATGTTGGCCTGATACCTTGCTTACAGAGTTCCCAGCAGCCTCACCAGGTGAGTAAATAAGGGCACTTCCTGGCGGGTGCAGGAACCTCAGGATATCTTGGGGACCTCATGAAGAGGAGTTCGCCCCATTCTACAGGTATTGCAGGCCTGTCTGATGGCAAGTATTTGTCTTGACTTCTGGCCTGGAGAGGCTACTAAAAGTTCAACCCAGAGATTCCTTATAAAATGTTCCAGCAAAGCAAACTTTAAAAGATCCTCATGATCAATCGCTATTCTTGCTGAGCTTATATGAATAGTTAGGCCAGGTTTGTTAAGACTGGACTTGTTCTACAAATGCATTGGTCTCAATTTGGCTATCTCTGGAAAGGGGGGTTTTTAGGGAGAAAAACTATGTTTCAACAATGCACCATTATGGATGTTAAATTCTAGTTATGATTGTCTTTAAATGTTTGTTGTTTGCCTAAACTAGACAACTTGAGGTAAACTTCAGAAAAATTGTCACAGTATTTCATGTATAGACAATCTTCTGTGCTTGTTATTCTGTGGGGATAATAATAAGACCCCATGGGCATATGATTATTTCAACAACTGGAAAACAGGATGGATCTCTAAATATGCAAACCATATCTTCCCTAAACCTGATCTGACAGTTACCAGAAAACCGCCCCTTTTGAAGACTTGGAGGTGGACTTTACAGATATACAACCAACTAGAGGATTCAGTTTCAGGTATCACCCCATGGGTCCATCACTCCAGAGTTAAGAAGGCCAAGTCAGAGGAACCCTCAACGTGGCGAAGTGATCCAGATCAAGTCAACCCGCTTAAAGTGACCCTCAAAAAGACACTGGCCCCTGAGCTCTCTAGCCCTGCTCCAGCCACACCCCAGAAGCTGGCTGGCCTGTGCATGACAAAAGCTTGAGGAATCAACGTGTGGGCCAAGCCCAGGGGTTCGGATGCAACTCTGCCAGCCCTTCCCCCTTACTGGTGTCAGAGCTCTGATCTTGCTTCTTGCTGTTGGGCTAATAGAGACTGCACCAACAAACTGGACATGGAATGGATGGCAGACTCCCTGGTAACCTTACAAAGCCAAATAAACTCCCTGGAAGCAGTGTCCCTCCAAAATAGGTGAGCCCTCGACCTCCTCACTTCAGAAAAAGGAGGGACTTGTATCTTTCTGGGGGGAGGAATGTTGCTATTTTGTAAACCAATCAGGAATAGTCAGGACTAAGGTTGAGGAACTCAAGGAAAGAATTCAACATAGACAACAAGAAAATATCAGTCAGTGGAGAGGATGGGATCTCACAGACTGGGCATCCTGGCTCCCTGCCCTGGCAGGGCCCTGCCTTTCCATAATTTTACTTGTGACCATCGGCCCCTGTATGCCAAATACCCTGGTACGTTTTATTGAAAACACTGTTGCTTGCCAAACTGCAGCACGGATCTTAGCCCTCCGAGGGTACCAACCCCTAGAGCTAAAAAGTGGTGCCTAATAAAAGATTTTTTAAAAGGCATCAAAAGGGGGAATGTTGGGAAAATGAATAAAGTTTTACACAGTAAGATGGCCGACGGGACTAACACAAGCTCTGGTCTCTAGCTTGGAGACCCCTCTTCCGGGTTCTTCTTGCCCTGTCAAAGAAGGATAGCCTTGTCAAAGAAAGTGCTGCGAGTTGGCAAGTGGATGTTTACAGGGTCCTGACCTAACAACGCCCAGCATCTCCAACATCCCTTTTGGATTAATTGTGCTATGTTGAATATGAGTGCGGTGAGAGTACTTTTAAGACTTATGGGGGTAAAACCAAGGAGGAAGATGGTGGCGTAGGAGGACGCTGGGCTCACCTTGTCCTGCTGATCACTTAGATTCCGCCCACATCTGCCTAAATAACCCAGAAAACCACCAGAAGACAAGCAGTACAGACTCTCCGGAGCCAAGCGTAGACAAGAGGCCCACGGAAGAGGGTAGGAAGGGCAGAGAGGTGGTGTGCCCTACACCCAGTGGCAGCAGGGAGCTGGGGCGGTGGAGCAGGAGCCCACCAGGCCAGGCCAAGCCCCTGAGTCTGGCTTGCAAAAGGCAGAGGGGCCGGACTCCGTGAGTTCTGACAGCCAGTGGGACTTAACATCTGGAATGTTTTAAGTCAACAGCTCTGCTCAGAGAGTGGAAGGGCTAGAGGACAATGGGAGGGAAAGTTGTTGAGCCCTGGAAGACAGAGTTCAGCTCAGTGGGGGACAAAGGCACTGGTCAGTGCCATCTCCCTCACCCATCCCCCAGCCAAAATCCCAGAGGGAACCAGTTCCTGTCACGGAACTTGCTTGCACCGTGCAAACACCCAACGCTGTGCTTCTGTGGATCCATCCCTCTGACGGGTCTGCCTGCCCCCTCCCAGTGTTGTAAGGCCCCTCCCTCAGGGGACCACTGACGGCAAAACGAGCTAAGCTTGCCCCTCCCTCCCCTGTGCCCCTTGCGGATCCACCCCGGCTAATACGCCAGATCCCATAGAAGCAGCACCAAAAGGCTGGCAGTGTACAAGTAGCCCAGACAGGGGCCACACCACTCCATGGTGAGTCCCGCTCCTGGGAGAGGGGAAGATAAGGTACACACCAGTCTGACTGTGGCCCCAGCGGTGGGCTGGGGGCAGACATCAGGTCTGACTGCAGCCCCGCCCACCAACACAAGTTAGTCCAGACAGCACAGGGGAAGTGCCCTGCAGTTCCACGCCACCCCAGGGACTACCCAAAATGTCAAAACGGAAGAATTCAGCTCAAAAGAAACTCCAGCAAGTAGCGACAGCTAACGAATTGATCAAAAATGATTTAAGCAAAATAACGGAACATGAATTTAATATAATAGTCATAAAATTAATCGCTGGGCTTGAAAAAAGTATAGAGGACAGCACAGAATCTATTGCTACAGAGATCAAGGGACTAAGAAACAGTCAGGAGGAGCTAAAAAATGCTATAAATGAGCTGCAAAATAAAATGGAGGCGACCACAACTCAGATTGAAGAGGCAGAGGAGAGAATAGGTGTATTAGAAGATAAAATTATTAAAAAGAGGAAGCGGAGAAAAAGAGAGATAAAAAAATCCAGGAGTATGAGGGGACAATTGGAGAACTAAGTGATGCAATCAAACGTAACAATATCTGTATAATGGGGATTCCAGAAGAGGAAGAGAGAAAGGGGCTGAAGGTGTACTTGAACAAATCACAGCTGAGAACTTCCCTGATCTGGGGAAGGGAAAAGGCATTGAAATCCAAGAGGCACAGAGAACTCCCTTCAGACATAACTTGAATCGATCTTCTGCGCGACATATCATAGTGAAACTGGCAAAATAGAAGGATAAAGAGAAAATTCTGAAAGCAGCTAGGGATAAACAGGCTCTAACTTACAAAGGGAGACCCAAAAGAGTAGTGGCAGACCTATCTACTGAAACTTGGCAGGCCAGAAAGGAATGGCAGGAAATCTTCAATGTGATAAACAGAAAAAAATATGCAGCCGAGAATCCTTTATGCAGCAAATCTGTCATTCAGAATAGAAGGAGAGATAAAGGTCTTCCCAAACAAACAAAAACTGAAGGAATACATCACCACTAAACCAGCCCTACAAGAGATTCGAAGGGGGATTCTGTGAGTGAAATGTTGCAAGGACCCCAAAGTACCAGAGACATCACGACAAGCATGAAACCTACAGACATCACAATGACTCTAAACCCGTATCTTTCTGTAATAACACTGAATGTAAATGGACTAAATGCGCCAACCAAAAGACATAGGGTATCAGAATGGATAAAAAAACAACAACAACAACAACAAAAAAAAAACAAAAAACAAAAAAACAAGACCCATCTATTGGCTGTCTACAAAAGACTCATTTTAGACCTGAGGCCACCTTCAGATTGAAAGTGAGGGGATGGGAAAACTATCTATCATGCTACTGGAAGTCACAAGAAAGCTGCAGTAGTCATACTTATATCAGACAAACCAGACTTTAAATTAAAGGCTCTAACAAGAGATGAAGAGGGCATTATATAATAATTATAGGGTCTATCCCTCAGGAAGAGCTAACAATTATAAATGTCTATGTGCCGAATATGGGAGCCCTCAAATATATAAAACAATTAATCACAAACGTAAGTAACCTTATTGATAAGAATGGGGTAATTGCAGGGGACTTTAATACTCCACTTACAATAATGGATAGATCATCTAGACACAGGATCAATAAAAACACAAGGGCCCTGAATGATACATTGGATCAGATGGACTTGACAGGTCTATTTAGAACTCTGCATCCCAAAGCAACAGAATATACTTTCTTCTCGAATGCACATGGAACATTCTCCAAGATAGATCACACACTGGGTCACAAAACAGCCCTTCATAAGTATACAAGAATTGAGATCATACCATGCATACTTTCAGACCACAGTGCTATGAAGCTTGAAATCAACCACAGGAAAAAGTCTGGAAAACCTCCAAAAGCATGGAGGTTAAAGAACACCCTCCTAAAGAATGAATGGGTCATCCAAGCAAGTAGAGAAGAAATTAAGAATTATATGGAAACAAATGAAAATGAAAAGGCAACAATCCAAACGCTTTGGGATGCAGCGAAGGCAGTCCTGAGAGGAAAATGCATTGCAATCCGGGCCTATCTCCAGAAACAAGAAAAATCCCAAATACAAAATCTAACAGCACACCTAAAGGAAATACAAGCAGAACAGCAAAGACACCCCAAACCCGGCAGAAGAAGAGAAATAATAAAGGTCAGAGCAGAAATAAACAATAAACAACATAGAAACCAACAAAACAAAACAGAACAAAACAAAAACTGTAGAGCAGATCAACGAAACCAAGAGTTGGTTTTTTGAATAAATAAACAAAATTGATAAACCGCTAGCCAGGCTTCTCAAAAAGAAAAGTGAGATGACCCAATAGATAAAATCCTTAATGAAAATGCAATTATTACAACCAATCCGTCAGAAATACAAGCCATTATCAGGGAATATTATGAAAACTTATATGCCAACAAACTGGACAACCTGGCAGAAATGGACAAATTTCTAAGCACCCACACACTTCCAAAACTCAAACAGGAAGAAATAAAAAGCTTGAACAGACCCATAAGCAGCAAAGAAATTGAATCATTTATCAAAAATCTCCCAAAAAATAAGAGTCCAGGACCAGATGGCTTCCCAGGGGAATTCTACCAGACGTTTTTTAAAGCAGAGATAATACCTATCCTTCTCAAGCTATTCCAAAAAAAATATAAAGGGAAGGAAAACTTCCAGACTCGTTCTATGAAGCCAGCACTACTTTGATTCCGAAACCAGACAGAGACACCGCAAAAATAAGAGGACTACAGGCCAATATCTCTGATGAATATGGATTCAAAAATTCTCAATAAGGTACTAGCAAATCAAATAAAACAGCATATGAAAAGAATTATTCACCATGATCAAGTGGGACTCAAGGCTGGTTCAATATTGGCAAATCAATCAATGTGATATATCACACTAATAAAAGAAAATAAAAGAACCATATGATCCTGTCAATCGATGCAGAAAAAGCATTTGACAAAATTCAGTATGCTTTCTGAATAAAAACCCTCGAGAAAGTCAGGATAGAAGGAATATTCTTAAACATCATAAAAGCCATGTATGAAAAGCCCATAGCTAATATCATCCTCAGTGTGGAAAAACTGAGAGCTGTCCCCATGAGATCAGGAACACGGCAGGGATGTCCACTCTCACTGCTGCTGTTTACCATAGTGTTGGAAGTTCTAGCATCAGCAATCAGGCAACAAAAGGAAATCAAAGGCATCAAACTTGGCAAAGATGAAGTCAAGCTTTCACCTTTTGCAGATGGCATGATATTATACATGGAAAGCCCGATAGACTCCACCAAAAGTCTACTAGAACTGATACATGAATTCAGCAAAGTCGCAAGATACAAAATCAATGTACAGAATCCAGTTGCATTCTTATACACTAATAAAGAAGCAACAGAAGGACAAAAAGAGAAACTGATCCCATTTACAACTGCACCAAGGATCATAAAATACCTGGGAATAAACCTAACCAAAGATGTAAAAGATCTGTATGCTGAAAACTATAGAAAGCTTCTGAAGGAAATTGAAGAAGATATAATGAAATGGAAAAACATTCCATGCTCATGGATTGGAAGAATAAATATTGTTAAAGTGTCAATACTACCCAAAGCTATCTACACATTCAATGCAATCCCAATCAAAATTGCACCAGCATTCTTCTCCAAGCTACAACAAGCAATCCTAAAATTTGTATGGAACCACAAAAGACCCCGAATAGCCAAAGTAATATTGAAGATGAAGACCAAAGCGGGAGGCATCACAATCCCAGACTTTAGCTTCTACTCCAAAGCTATAATCATCAAGACAGCATGGTATAGGCACAAAAACCGACACATAGACCAATGGAATAGAATAGAGACTCCAGAATTGGACCCACAAAAGTATGGCCAACTAATCTTTGACAAAGGAGGAAAGAATATCCAATGGAAAAAAAGGCAGTCTCTTTAACAAATGGTGCTGGGAGAACTGGACAGCAACATGCAGAAGGATGAAACTAGACCACTTTCTTACGCCATTCACAATAATAAACTAAAAATGGATAAAGGGCCTGAATGTGAGACAGGAAACCATCAAAACCCTAGAGGAGAAAGCAGGAAAAAACCTCTCTGTCCTCAGCCGCAGCAATTTCTTACTTGACACATCCCTAAAGGCAAGGGAATTAAAAGCAAAAATGAACTATTGGGACCTCATGAAGGTAAAAAGCTTCTGCACAGCCAAGGAAACAATCAACAAAACTAAACGGCAAACAATGGAATGGGAAAAGATATATGCAAATGACATATCGGACAAAGGACTAGTATCCAAAAATCTATAAAGAAATCACCAAAGTCCACACCTGAAAAAACAAATAATCCAGTGAAGAAATGGGCAAAAGACATGAATAGACACTTCTCTAAAGAAGACATCCAGATGGCCAACAGGCACATGAAAAGATGCTCAACATCGCTCCTCATCGGGGAAATACAAATCAAAACCACACTCAGATATCACCTCACTCCAGTCAGAGTGGCTAAAATGAACAAATCAGGAGACTATAGATGCTGGAGAGGATGTGGAGAAATGGGAACCCTCTTGCACTGTTGGTGGGAATGCAAACTGGTGCAGCCGCTCTGGAAAACAGTGTGGAGGTTCCTCAAAAAATTAAAAATAGATCTTCCCTATGACCCAGCAATAGCACTGCTAGGAATTTACCCAAGGGATACAGAAGTGCTGATGCATAGGGGCACTTGTACCCCAATGTTTACAGCAGCACTTTCTACAATAGCCCAATTATGGAAAGAGCCTAAATGTCCATCAACTGATGAATGGATAAAGAAATTTTGGTTTAGATACACAATGGAATACTACATGGCAATGAGAAAGAATGAAATATGGCCTTTTGTAGCCATATGGATGGAAGTGGAGAGTGTTATGCTAAGTATAATAAGTCATACAGAGAAAGACAGATACCGTATGTTTTCACTCTTATGTGGATCCTGAGAAACTTAACACGAGGACATGAGTTAGGGGAAGGAAAAAAAAAAAAAAAGGTTAGAGAGGGAGGGAGCCAAACCATAAGAGACTCTTAAAAACTGAGAACAATCTGAGGGTTGATGGGGGGTGGGAGGGAGGGGAGGGTGGGTGATGGGTATTGAGGAGGGCACCTGTTGGGATGAGCACTGAGTGTTGTATGGAAACCAATTTGAAAATAAATTTCATATTAAAAGAACAAACAAATAATAATATCAAAACCAAAAGAAAAAAAAAAAGACTTACGTGGGTGAAGAGCCATTCTATTTTTAAAACTTTTTAAACAATAGCTTGCCCAATTAATGCGGTAGAAAAATCCTTAGGATTAAGAATATATAGCTGTAGAGGAAGGTTGGGATCTTTCCTATCATAACTACGAGAGGTGAGAATGGACTGAACATCGTCCAGCTCCTTCTTTGCTGCCGGGGTGAGCTAGCGCGGTGATGTTAAGTTAGGATCACCAGAAAGCAGTGCCAGGAGGTTGGTTAAATGGGCGTTAGTAATGCCCAGGAGAGGACGAATCCAGTTTATGGTGCCCAACAATTTTTGTACATGGTTAAGAATACGAACATTATTAGGAATAGTCTGAATGAGGGGACGAATTTGAGTATTAAACATGCGTAGCCCCAGGTAAGAAAATGGAGTCGACCTTTGTACTTTTTCAGGGGCTATTTTTAAACCCTGTTGGTTTAGTTGATCAGGGAGCATGGCAACGAGCTCATCTAGAGGCTGTTGATGTGGGTCACAAAAAAAGGATATCATCCATATAGTGATAAATGATCAAAGAAGGAAACCGCGTCCTAATCGACTCTAATGCTTTATTGGCATAAAATTGGTATATTGTTGGGCTATTAAACATCCCTTGGGGTAGGACTCTCCAGTGGTAATGGGGTGATGGTCGGCAGTGATTAACAACAGGAATGGTAAAGGCAAATTTCTCTCTGTCTTGTTCAGCTAAGGGGATTGTGAAAAAGCAGTCTTTTAAATCAATAATAAATCAGCCAATTTTGAGGCAACATGGAGGGAGAGGGGGTTCCTAGCTGTAAGGGACCAAAAGGCTCAATTACTGCATTAATAGCTCTGAGATCACGAAGAAGTCGCCACTTGCAAGTTTCTTTTGGAACACAAAAGATAGGAGTATTCCAAGGGCTATTACTAGGCTCTATATGCCCGTTTTTTTAATTGTTCATCTACTAATTATTGGAGATGAATCAATTGGTCCCTTTTATTGGACACTGCTCAACCTATACGGGTTTGCTAGTTTTCCATTTTAATGGGAGGGGCTCAATTTGAGCAGTGGCTAGGAAAAACTTGTTTTAAGATGAATATTCCATTGACTCAATAAGTCTCTTCCCCATAAATTGATAGGGATACTCATCGCATAGGGCTGTATGTAGACTATTTGGTCATCGGGCCCTAAACATTTGCAAAGGGTCAGACTTTGTCGGGAAGGCTGGCTGCCTCCAACTCCAACTAGGGTGGCCGTAGGGACAGTAGCCCAGTGAGGCCATTGTGAGGGGGATTATAACGGTTACATCAGCCCCTGTATCAATTAACCCTGAGAAAAGTTTATCTTTGATCTTTATTTGCAAGAGAGGTTTGTCTTGAGAAATGTTGGCGAGCCAGTATTGTTCTAAAGGCGAGTTTGTGCTCCCAAACTTGCCTTCTCTTCTAGGTTTCTTCGCAGCTCCAGGGACCCAATAAGGAAGGATAAGGAGTTGAGCCAATCGCTGGCCTTTGTTAATGGTTATTAATTTGGAGGCCTGCGCCATAATTTTAATTTCCCTGGTGAAATCACTATCAATCACCCCTGGAAGAACTAGAAGTCTGGCTTTGGTAGGGCTACATCTTCCAAGAAAGAGACCAACATGGCCTTTGGGAAGCAGGCCAAATATGCCAGTAGGGATGAGGTATACATGCCCAAACTGATTAAGTGTGATGGTCTCCTGGGATTCTAAATCTAATCCTGTGCTTCCTTTGGTGGCAGCACATAGGGACCCCATGGGTTTGAGTAGCCCAGGCCTTGGGTGGGGGAGGGTGACTTTTCTTGTGGGCAGAAAGGAGCCATCCCCTCCCTTTGTTGTCCTGGGTGTGGAGGGGGGCACGCGTTTGGGAGTTTCCCAAACTGAGGGGGCGACTGTCTTTATCAAATTTAGATCTACAGTTATTTGCCCAATGATTCCCTTTCTTGCATCGAGGGCACAATCCCGGCAAGAGGGAGGTTTGGGGAGTGTTTATAAAGGGGCAATCCTTTTTTAAGTGTCCCACTTTTCCACAGCCAAAACAGGTTGGGTTAGATTGTTTGAGGGCCAAGGCAAGTAGCATTGTTTGTAGGTTTCTGTTCCCACAGTTTGACAGGCTTTAACATATTCACTGATAGTGGCTGCAGGGCTACTTGCATTGGGTTTGATATGCTTAAGAACTCTTTTGCAATCCTCATTAGCATTTTCAACAGCCAGGGAAAGAAACATTGATTCGGTTGCTTCCATATTATCAAGCTGTCTTTGAATAGCTTCTTGGAGGTGATTGATAAAAGCCATATAGTTTTCAGTGGCCCCTTGTCGGATGTTAGTAAAGGACCATGATGATTTTCCTGAAAGGGGGATTTTATGAAATCCCGTCACACTACATCAGTGCATTGCTCCCTGACGATGATCGGGAGTTGAGCTTGCTGCCTTGGTTGGACATATTGCCCTGTGTCAGACAATTGTTCAAAAGTCACTGGAATAGCAGCATCGAGGTTCTGCATAGCACGAGTGATGAAATTCCTGAGCAAAGACAGCATATTGGGCCGGGGTCGGGAGAGAGTTCCAGTCCCAGGCACACATGGAATAAGGCAAACGGTTTCCAAAATCCCGATCGTAAAAGGGCTATGAAGGCGGTAGAGTTGAACTGCCTTCTGTAATTCTTTTACTTGGAAGGGCAGGCTTTCATGGACATATTGTCCATTTTGCCTGACAACGGGAAGCAGGTGGAATTCACCGGCCTTATGGGCTTCTTTAAGGCACTTTTGCATTGGGGAAAGGACCTTATCAGAGCAGGTTGATGAGGTGTTTTGAGGATCGATATCGTCCCACCCTTTTGGGGGGAGGGGGAGTATCTTTTTGCTGTAGAGATGCCAGAGGCACAACCTGATTATGGGGGGGGGGCGAGGTTTTTCCTTCTTTTTAGATAACTCTATGTTTTCACCTACATCCTCCGAGCTCAGTGGGAGAAGGGCAGTGCAGATGATGGATCAGGTGAGGATTACCTGGGGGGTGGGGGTGGGGGGACATTAGTCCCTTCAGAATGCTTGGCCTTTAATGTTTTCCCTGCTCATTCCCTCACGTCAAGATCACAAGTTCCTTGTTCTGGAAGCCAACGGCAATTCTGTTAGACAGTCAGAAATAATTTAAAGAGAGCCTTATAATTTAGAGTCATTCCTGCTGTCTCTCCTAGTGACTGAAGAATTCGAATATAGCGCTTTTGTTCAGGGGCTGGGGAGTTTCCCATGGGAGATCTCTCAAAAAGTTCCGTGGCAGTGAATCCTAATATAGTTTCGCTTTATCCCTTACCTCTTCAGGCAGAGACTGTACCTGATGCGTTTTTTTTTTCTCTCCCTTTCTTGGAGCTCCTTAATCATTCCACGGCATCCTGCAGTCCTTGTGTGGCACCGCCTTATCACTTTGGCTCCTTGTCCACGTTGGCCCATAGTCCCCTTTCCTTCTATCACATCAGGGTCACCATCTGTCGTAGACTCCAAGTCTAAAGTTCTTTCTTGTCTAGCAAGAAAGTGGGACACAGGATTAAAAGCGAGAGATGGCTAATATCCAGGAAAAGACAAGAGCCATGAATAAGGGTCCTTGTCCCATTTTTATTAGGATCAGAAGGCTTACAAACATGGTGCTGGACGTGCTCAAAGAGACAATGAATCTGTGAACATTAACTCATGGACGTGAGGGAAAGGGGGTCTTGAATATAATCAAGGTTAGAGGTTTGGGTTAATACAAAACAAAATCCTGGTGCCGGGCACGGTGGCACGTGCCTGTAGTCCCAGCCACCCAGGTGGCTTAGGCAGGAGGATCGCTTGAGCCCAGGAGTTCTGGGCTGTAGTGCGCTATGCCCATCAGGTGTCCACATTAAGTTCGGCATCAATATGGTGACTTCGCGGGAGTGGGGGACCACCAGTGTAGATTGCTTTAGGTAGTATAGACATTTTAATAATATTTGTTCTTCCAATCCATGAGCATGGAATGTTTTTCCACTTCTTTGTGTCATCCTCAAATTCTTTCATCAGTGTTTGTTGTTTTCAGAGTACCTCTTTCCTTAGGTTAATTTCTAGGTATCTTATTATTTGGGGCGTAATTCTATATATGTAATTGATTTCTTGATTTCTCTCTCTGTTGCTTCACTATTGGTGTATACAAATGCAACAGATTTCTTTCTTGCTTGATTTCAAGTTTTTATTTAAATTCTAGTTACTTAACACATATGAAAAAATTAGTTTTAGGCGTAGAATTTAGTGACTCAACATTTGCATATAACACTCAAATCTCATCACAACCAGTGCTCTCCTTAATACCCATCACTCATTTGGCCCACCCACCACCCACCTCCCTCCACCAACCCTGTTTTTTCTCTAAAGTTAGCTGTCTATTATGGTTTGCTTCCCTCTCACTTTTGTTTCTCTTCCCCTATGTTCATCCTTTTTTTCTTTTAAAAAAATGTGTATTTATTTTGGGAAAGACAGTGCATGAGTGGGGGGAGGGTCAGAGAGAGGATAGAGAGAATCCCAGACGAGCTCCATGGTGTCAGCACAAAGCCCCACACGGGGCTTGATCCCATGAACCATGAGATCACGACCTGAGCCAAAATCAAGAGTTCAATGCTTCACTGACTGAGCCACCCAGGGGTCCCCATCTACTTTTCTTCTTTAATTCCACATATGAATGAAATCATATGGTATCTGTCTCTTATTTCACTTAGCATAATGCACTATGGCTCCATCCACAGATTTCTGTACATTGATTTTGTGTCCTATGACTTTACTGAATCTGTGTATCAGTTCTAGCAATCTTTTGTGGAGTCTTTCAGGTTTTCTATAAAGAGTATCATATCACCTGCAAATGCTGAAAGTTTGACCTCTTCCTTGCCAATTTGGATACCTTTAATTTCTTTTTGTTGTCTGATTGCTGTGGCTAGGATTCCCATACTATGTTAAATAACAATGATGATAGTGGACATCCCTGTCTTGTTCCTGACCATAGAGGAAAATCTCTCAGTTTTTCACCATTGAGGATGATGTGGACTGTGGGTTTTTCATATATGGCCTTTATTAGGTTGAGGCATGTTCCTTTAACACTCCTTTCTTGTTTTTTGTTTTTTGGTTTTTTTAATCATGAATGGATGTTGTACTTTGTCAAATGTTTTTTTTTTCTGCATCTATTGAAAGTATCATGGTTCTTAGCCTTACTCATATTAATGTGATGTGCCTTTTGTATTGACACGGTGTGTGTGTGTTTGCATGTCCTCCTCCAGCTCTACTACCTCACTACACACTCACAGTTGCAGCTTTAGTCTCAGGTAAGCCTGGAGCTGGACTTCCAATCTCAGGTTTAGATATCCCAGAAATAGTGTTTATATTCTAGGAAAGTGATATATACAGATGATTATTCCAATTAAGGGAAAATCCAAAAAGCTGGCTGATTCCATGAAGTCAGTCTCCCAACCTCCATCCTCCCTCTTCCTTGCCATGTACCCTTGGTCTGAGACTCTAAGAGCTGTCATCCTGGATCTCACCACCAGGTGCCATGACATTTATCTCCATTTTTATTGTTCTCTTTTAATTGAAAGAAGTACATGCTGAAAAGACTATAAAAACAATCATGAAAAGGTTTGTTTACCACGATACCAAGTCTGCTTGGAACTTCATATGTATATTAAAGCAGTTCCATTTGCTATTGACCCCAAACTGCATCATGCTCATTGATTTCTCTATCCTTTCACCACTGTCAGCTAATGTGCAGTGTAGACTGTTCTGAGGGTGTCTCCCAGAGAACAAAGCATTCATTCTTGATCACCCAACCCTTGTGTAAGCTGCCCACACCTCCTCACACACCATCTGTCATCCTTTCTGCATCACACAGGACACAGCTGCCCAGATTCCTCTCTGATGGCCCATCCAGTTTCAGCTCACTTATCCCCTGTTCTGACATGTACTGCCTTCACAAACCTGCCACTCAATGCCAAGGCACACCACTGCCACCTGGTGTTTCATCATTTGCAGGCCCTAGAGTGTATGTTTTCACAATCCTTTTTACACCTAACAGTTCCTTCAGCCAGTGTTAGGATCAATTTGTATATATACAAATCTTGGATTTTAAGGGAGTTTGTTTGGTTCTTTTCTCCTCCGTCCATCCCCTCCAACCTCCCCCTCCCTTCTCCTCCTTCTCTGCCTCCTCCTCCCTCCTCCTCCTCCTTCTCCTCTGCCTCCTCCTCCTCCTCCTTCTCCTCCTCCTCTTCCTCCTTCTTCTCCTTGCAGAAAATTTTTGGGAGCAGAGTTTAATGATGATGACACTTCAGTGCCATCTGCTGACAAAAACCTGAACAGCTGCTTGAACAATATGGTTATCCTTTGGTGCCATCTGGTGACAAAAACCGGAACAGCCGCTTGAACAATATGGCGATGCTTTGGTGCCATCTGGCGACAAAATCTTGAACAGCCGCTTGAACAATATGGCGATGCTTTGGTGCCGTCTGGTGACAAAAACCTGAATTGCTGCTTGGACAATATGGAACAGGAAAATGGGAAGGAGAGTCTGTGACATAAACTCACCAGACAGAGCTTTCTAGAATCAGGATGGAAAGTGTTGGGTACAGCATATTGGTGAACTCTCCCTGGACATTTTATATAAGTGAAATCATGCAATATGTGGTCTTTTGCATTTTTGGCTCCTTCCATCGAGTTCAACATTTTTCAAGTTTCATCCATACTGTCACACATATAAGTACTTCCTTTCTTTTTTTGTCAAATAATGTACCAAATTGTCCTTATATTTTTATTAATTAGTATACATTCAAGCTGGTGCTATGTACATTTGTATACAAGTTTTTATGCAGACATATGTGGCCCTTTCTCCTGACTGTGTACCTAGGAGTGGGATTGCTGTGTCATATGGTAACTCTGGTGAAGTGTTTGTGGAACTGCCAGAATGCTGTCATGACCCTGTGTGTTGAGGAGTGCGTGCATAGCCTGTTACTTTTCTCCCGAGGGTTCTGAGAAAGAAAAAAAGGTTGAGGTGCCCTTCTCGTCACCTCACCTCTGGGAGGATGGGAGGGCATGATACCCATGAGACCTCACTGGGTCACTGGAGCTATTGACTCTCATCGCAGGATTAAGGTGGTGTTTGTCTACTTTTTCCAATGTACAGTAACTATCACCCATTCATCTACTCTACTTTTTAGAAATGAAACAAAGTCAGCCCTGGGCTCTAGTGTGAGAGGTGGAAATAAGGTTCTCTTCATAGAGGCATGGTGTGTACATTTGGAATTATTTGATAAAGACAGTTTGTCTCTTATCATGAATTTTTATTAATTCAAACATTTTTTTACATTTATATTTATTTATATATTTCGATTCATGCATAGTGTTTGGTAGATTTTCTTTTTCATGGGCACATACCACAAGAAAGTCTAGCATCATGGTTTTTATGATGCATAAAATGAATTTTAAATAAACAGAAAACTCCAAGAGTTCTGTATACCCACCATTATATATCACCATCATTGTGTTGTCTAAATATGGTATATTAGAAAATGCACTTACATTTTTTAAAAATTTTAAATGGTTATTTATTTTCAAGAGAGAGAGGGGGGAAGATTGTGAGCAGGGCAGGGGCAGCAAGGGAGGGGCAGAGAGAGAGGGAGACACAGAATCAGAAGCAGGCCCCAGGATCCAAGCTGTCAGCACAGAGCCCAATGCGGGACTCAAACTCACGAGCTGTGAGATCGTGACCCGAGCTGAAGTTGGATGCTTAACCAACTAAGCCACCCAGACATCCCTAGAAAATGCATTTAGATAATATATTTAACCATGTCAGAGTTGGGAACATTATAATTTCACATGATTTTATTCCATACATGCGAATCCCTTGAGAAACAAACAAGCATACAACAGCAGACACATAAGACAGCTATTCCTAGAGTGATGATAAAAAAAATAATAATTATTGCTAAACTGAATGAAAAATATTTACAGAACCCTTTTTAGTGAAGCAAAAGCATGAGATATGTCACAGAAAATGTGAGCTTCATTTGAAAGCCCATTGTCTAAGGCACAGCCTTCCAGTTATGTGACTCTGACTCTATGGGAGGTATTTTAAAATTCTAGCTTTTATGTAACTCATCTTGTTCCAATGTGCTCCTTAACTATTTTCAAGCAATTACATTCTGTTCTGGGGTAAGGAATTCTTTTTTTTTTTTTTTTCCTAAACTCCTGTCTGTCTTCATTTGAACAATCATTTCAACATTTCTGATCTGTACATGTGACAAAAAAGTTGTTGAGCTGGAAATTGTATTTTCCACTGAAGCATGGGGAAATACGGTCTTCTTAGATGATGGATGAAGACTGAGTAGGAGGGTAGGCACAGGGATATGTGAATTTAGTATCCAGGAGAAGTATTTCTGTGCAAAGGTGAGAATATAAGTAAAGAGGACAGCCGTTAAAGATGTGGAGAGGGGTGCAGGGCTTTAAAGCATATATTTATTTATTTATTTATTTATTTAAATTTTTTTTTTTTGACTAGGCTTCACATCTAGGGCAAACCCCAGTGCTGGTCTTGAACTCACAACCCAGAGGTCAACACCTGAGATGAGATAAAGAGTTGGACACTTGGACACTTAACCCATGCAGCCACCCAGACCCACCTAAAGCATAATTTTAAATGATCAATTATAAAAACTTGGAATGTTGGAATTAAGGTTCTTTCATGGGAAAGAACCATATCTTTTCAGATTTAACATCTGAATTTACCACACCACCCTATTCAGATGCTTGGTCTTTATTTCTATTTTGGCGAAACCTAAACCTTAACCAAGGGGTGGTGTAGAATTTGGTCATAGTGCCTGTTAACTGAATGAATGGGTGGATGGATACAGGATTATTTCAAACATGCCTTGGAAAGTCTTGGATTTTTACGTCCCAGGGCAGAGCTGTTCATGCAGCTGTCTAAAGCCGTAGTGTTGGGTGGCTGAGGGGATGCAGCTTCTCAAGACCCAGGAACCGATGGCTGCAAGATGGGAAGCATTTCGAGTGTGGAAGACCGGCATACACTTCATGGTTGCCATAGAAACGTGACTCTGTTGTGACAACCATGATGACTTTTCAATACAGAGACGGATTGGGAAGAAGAGGGGCCTTCAAGTGTTTGGAGCTTAGCTGAAGGTGTGGGTCCCCTCAGTGGAGCTGATCTGTCCCAGAGTCTGGGGAGACAAAGGAATCCAGGTCCAAGTCTCCTCTTTCCTTCTTTGGAGCTCGGCACCCAGAGTGTCTCATGGGTAAACCTGTTGGGGTCTGGTCTGGGTCCAGTGAGTGTGGGTCCTGCTCCAGGGGTGTCCTGGAGCTACTGTCCTGTGAAGGCAGGGGTGCGGGAGGGAAGGCAGATAATGACTATGCACCTGGCTTCCCTTCTGCAGAATGGGGGTGTGAATGCTTCACCCACAGGGTCGCCGAGAACACTCGGTGATACACATGACCAAGTCCCTGGCCCTGTGATTACTGCAGGATCATGAATGCCTGTATGATTTCAGGCCACTTGTTACTTCTTTTCTTCTTTGTTGTTAGGGGATAGAAGAAAAAGGCCCGGTGACAAGTTCATTGTAACATGTAGTTGTTATGATCACAGCCCACTTGTTGTGAAGTAGGGAAGCTGAAGAGGCTCCATTTTACAAGTGGTTTTTCTACCAGGCCCCATTTAGCCTGCCAGGCTCCACATTTGGCCTCTGAATAAGACAAAGAGCTATGTTCTCACTTCAACGGGGAAGCAAGAAAGTTAATCATTCTCTGAGATTTGTCGAAGGCCCCAGACACCTGATAACACCTAAGAAGAGCCAGATCCAAAACATGTTCCAGGACATTGGCTTCAAACAAACCTCAGCTGACGATGGCATCAATACCCCTACCTTTGGTACTTTATGAAATAACACCTATTGTTCACCTGACGCTTGCCTTTGATTGGACACTACCATGGATTCCCCTGGAACGTGTACCCTAAACCCTTTTTAAATACAAACTCCTAGCCCAAAGCAATGACAAGGCTCATTCTCCTTTCCTTTCTGAGTCTCCCCCAGGCACTGTGCTATTTTCTGTCATTCATGCTATTTGATAAACTCTGTTAGCACTTTCTCCAGCTAACGTTTGATTTCTACCACTTTTGAAGCCAAGGACCCTCTTGGCTGGTCCTGTGGTACCGTTCCCTGGGTTCTTGGACTCAGCTTGACTGCATCAGTATCAATGTCAGTGTCACTAGACTAGTGCCTAGCATGCTGCTGGGCACATAGTTACTCTTGCAAATCATAGCGATAGCTGGATCTGTCTCTCCCTCTTCAGAACTTCATTCCATTGGCCACGCTCTTATCAGGTGCCGGAAGGAGACAGGTTATGAGGATCTGAGTCCTGGTGGCTGCTGAAACCTCTACCCCATATTCAAGGACAACAGTCCTCAGGAGACACTAACATTTCACATTCCTGGTGGGATATGATGCCTGGCACAAGTGAGTTCATAGACCTGAACAAAAGCATGTTGTGGAATAGCTCTTGTAAGGTTCAAAAACTAACCTAAAAGCAGAGAAACTACTTAAACCACGTCATGGGAGGAGAAGTTTAGCAGGTGGAATTTCAATCCACCAACAGGTGTGTTAGTAAATCTTGAGGCCCATCTTAGAGAATTCCTCATTTGTCTGAAAGGGACAAATCGTGCACCTGAAAATGACTTGATCATTAACATGCACTTGCAATAAATATATTTTTTTCTGATTGCATAAATAATAATTAATGAATTCTATGTTTCCTCAGAACAATGTGAAAATAGGCATTTAGAAGGGATCGTAGCAACTTGAGATCTTAACACAGATTCTTTCCTGGTTTGCTTGGTTTTACCCATACTACAAAGAAAAAAATTAAGGGCCTAAAATTTTTGTAGTGTGAGTTAAAAGTGTCACTTACAAGACTTTGGAATTTTTATAATAATAATTACCAACATGTCTTCCCTGCTATCATGATACCCAGAATTTTCCCTTATACAAATCAGAAGTTGTTAAATGTCAGTATGATTATATTCCTGGTACGTGACGTTTTAAGTTCAGTACTCATGGACCACAGTTTCCCTCAACATGCCATGTCCCCAAGCAACTATTTAGTTTTTTTGTCAATAGATTAGTTTTGATTGTCTGTAACTTTGTGTCAATCGTTGCATTTTATTTTTATCTGGCTTATTATACTCAGGCATTTATTCATTTATTAACAGTTCCATTATCTTTTATTTGACATGAATATATAAAACACTATTGATGAGAAGCTCCTTTGACTCATCATGGGCAAAGAAATTTAGCAAGTAGAATTGCATTCCATCAGCAACTACACGTTGTGCAGTAGCTTTTGAGGCCCATCTTACAGGTGCCTGATTGCTGAAAAGCAATCGATTATACAGATGGAGACAGAAGTTGGTCTTTATAGGCATGTGTAATAAATGTCGCTAATGTTTTACTAAGAAAAAAAAAACTATGCAAAGGGCCACATATAGTATGATTCCATTTTTTATGAAATACTTAGTGGGAGGCCCTCAATATGCTGTACCCAATAAATTACCCTCTTTCCATTCTGACTTTCAGAAGCTCTGGTAGGTTTGAGTCATAGTCCCTCCCTCTTATCTTTCCTGTGATGTTCAACAGCAGTTCAGGCTTTTGTCATAAGATGGCACCAAAGTACCACCATCATTAAACTTCTCTTCTAAGAAGTGTCTGCAAGGAATAAAAACGTAACAATAATATCCCCTAAACCCAGGTTTTGTACGTAAACAAGAGAATTTTAATTTTTTCTGAAAAAGAAAAAAAAAACCCTTGTAGGTGTAAAGGAAAATTGTTAAAACATATACTCCATTTTCCCCATTGAGGAGGATATTAACTGTGAGCCTTTCATATGTGGCTTTTATGATGTCGAGGTATGTTCCCTCTTACCCCTACTTTCTTAAGGGTTTTTATCAAGAACTGATGCTCTATTGTGTCAATTTTTTTTCTGCAGTTTTTGGAAAAGATTATAGAGTTCTTTATTCCAGAGCCTGCAGACTTTGAACACCTGGTGGCAGTAGTGCACCTTGACAATCAGTGGCAGGTATTCCAAGGGTGGTACAGGTTAGACACGGGTAGGTGACTCAGAGAGGATGGGGGTGTCAGAGCTGGATTTGGGCAGCTATGTCTTGTGTCATGGACAGGGAATGATAGAGAGGAAAAGAAGGTCTGAGCAGCCTCTACAAGGTTGGAGAAATGGAGGGTGAACACCCTGTTCTCTGATAGGGAACTTCTGTACAGTCCACACTACACAACAGCTGACAGTGATTAAGAAAGAGATAAATCAGTGATTATGATGAAAGTTAGGGTCAACAACAAATGGAACTTTTTAAACATACTTATGACATACTTATACATAATTGTAACATACTTACATACATACTTAGTGCACTGACCATGGTGTCCTCAATAAGAGATACCTGAGTGCCTTGATTAATTGCTTCAGAGGAATGTGGAAGCCTTTCAAGCACAAATGATTAACTGCTGAGCACCAGCTTCTTCTGCATATACCCCTCACCATTTCCCCGCACCTTCCCCTTAAAAAACCTTCTGCTTTTCCTGGACAGGGAAGATGGTCTTTGCAAAGTTATTCTGCCATTTTCCCAGGTTGCTGGCTTCCTGAATAGGGCAACTTTTCCTTTCTCACTGTCACTTGTCTCTTGAGCATTGGCTTTTGGTGGGAGATGCAGGAGAGAAGCATCAAGGGAAAAGACTTCAAAAGGGAAGGGCTGGAGAAGGTGCAAGGCCTTAGGACATGTTTACACAGCTGAACATGGCTGCTGCTCATAAGGAATGCCTAGAGCCATTAACATTGTCCAGGGATGGATCCTCCCTCACACCTGAGCCTTCCTTAGTCTTCTAGAAACCAATTAACTCGAAATTCAACCTTGAAAAGCTAAACCATTAGGTTGATTAACACACTTGCTTAGCTGACTTTATGCACATAGTCTTTAGCAATTATCCTAATAAAAAGAAGCTTCATTCTGGAGTCAGGGCCTCATTCAGACTCAAGAATGAGGACCTTCACTTAACTGAATTTTGTTTGCACACTCATCTTTTGCGATTCTGGCCATACTCCCTGCAACAGCTTTTGAGCTGTCTTAAAGATTTGCTGATTTCCCTAAGTCTGCAGTCACCATCCAATACTTCCCTTTCCCTCTTCTTTTCAGCTTCATTATTTTCATAATTTTATCTTCTACATCACTGATTCACTCCTCTGCTTTGTGCATCCTTCGTTGTCATGGCATTCATTCAGGTTTGCATCTTGGTTATAGCATTTTTTATTTCAACCTGACTAGTTTTTAGTTATCTCTTCAGTAAGGGATTCTCTAAGGGATTCTCTATGCTTTCTTCAAGCCCAGCTACTATCCTTATAATTTTTGTTTGAAATTCCCTTTCAGGCATCTTAATGTGAATTGATTAAATGCCTGTTCTCTCTCTTGGGGTTAATTCCTCCATCTTGTGATTTTGAGGTCAATTAAAAAAAAAACATGAATGTAGATCCTTGGTGTGGGTTGTTCTCCTTCTTAGAGAAGTTTGATCCAAATCAATCAATCAATCAATCAATTAATAATGAAATAAATCATTAAAAATAAGTAATTGCTTTTCCTATACTCAAAAAATTTGTAAATAAAACCCAAAGGAACCTAGATCATGCTTCCCATAGAGTTCAAGCTTTGAAGCACTCTATGATTCACCAGTAGAGTTGGTGTATGTGAGGGGCTTGTGTTGGACTTCTAGGGGTGGGGCCTGTTGTGTTGATTCTTAGGCGGGACTTGCCCTAATGGAGATGCACTTCCAGGGAGCGACTCTGGCCTTCACCTGGTGGCACTGTTTGCTCACTGAAGTAAGTCAGTGTTGATGGGTGTGGAGGGGGGGAAATGGTGTTGCCCTGCTCTCTTGTCTCTGAAGCAGGGCGCTCGGGCCTGCCACTCCATAGAAAGCCTGAACATAAGATCAAACAATCACCCCTCTTGTGTCCCTGGCTGCTGTCATATCCCTGCCTTAATCTTGTCTTTATTTCAGCTGTCTGCCTGCCAGGCAACACAGTACTCTCATGTTTTATCTCAGGCACAGTTGGGTCTCAAAACTCCAAACTTCAGAGACCCCCATGGCATAGACCTGCACTGATACTTTAGGAGAGGGTCTTGCTGTGCTGTGGCTGAGTGTTGGTTTGTCCCAGAAAATAGCTGGGTGACCCTGCAGGGCTTGGAGTTTGTGGTAAAGCATAGCAGAAAGATGGCACCAAGGCTCACTGCCCTCACCAGGCATCTTTGTTCTTATGCTGATGAATCACACAGGTTAATGGCACCCATAGGTTCTTTTGTCTCCAGAGAGGCAGTGCCCCCTTCCTAAATGCACTCCAAGATTGGTACAGTTTCTCCCAGTGTGACCCAGGGCATTCTCAGACCATGCTGCCCGCTCCTGGGTCCTCACCTTCCTTCTCCACTGGGATACCACTAAACCCACCAGGTGTGACCCTGTCGATGGCACAGACCTCTAAATCTTAAGACTTGGTACTCTGTTGCTTCCTTAAAAATGTGCGGTATTTAACCCCTCTCCTCCACCCAGTTAATGGCTTTAGGGAAGAGTTTTCTTGTGCAATCCCCTATGCATGTCTACACATTTTTTATTACTCTCTCAATCCTCTCTCTGTGATCAGGGCTCCCTCCCCTCTACAGCACCGATGGCTCATTTCTCCCCCAAACCAACTCTCCACGGTTCCTGCCGTCCCCAGGGTCGTTGTTTTTCTACTTGTAGGTGTGCAGGTTTGTTCTCTCAATCCTCAGATTGATTTCTTGGGTGTTCAGAATTATTTGATATTTATCTAGCTGTATTCAAGGGACGAGGGAAGCTTAGGGTTGCCCTCCTCTTCCACCATCTTAACCCATCTCCATGGTATTGTATGGAATCTATACATCAGTTTGAGGGAATAGACATCTTAACAATACTGAGTCTTCTGACCCCTCAAGAGGACATGTCCCTCCATTTATTTAGGCCACTGTTTAATTTCTCTCAGCAATGTTTAGCAGTGTTGAGTACAGGTCTTGCACATCTGTGGGCCTCCATGTTTTACATAGGGTATGCCTATGTAATTCATACTTTTTGATGTTCTTGTCAATGACTGTTTTTATTACTATTTCTAGGCATTATATTTTCACTTAACTGTTAATATCCAAATGTTGCCGGGGAATATCTTTGGTTGAAAGCACACATTACTCAAGGACAGACAGGATACTTGACTATTAGCACCTATAGTAGTCAGAGGTTACTGGAGGAACAGAACCAATGAGATGCTGATATATAGATAGAAATTTATATTAAGGAATTGAGTCAAGAGGAAGTGGAGGCTAGGCAGAATCTGATAGGAAACTTTGACAAGTTGGAGACTCAGGAAAGAGAGTTGGAATCTGAATATTGTCTGCTGGGGAACAACAGGTGCTGATGTGAAGTCAAAGGCAGTCTTTGGGCAGAATTCCCTTTGACTCAAGGGAGATCAACCCTTTGTTCAATTCAGGACTTCAATTTATCATTTGAGGTCCAATCACATTAATGGAGGATTAATTGCTTTACTGAAGTGTACCCATTCAAATGTAAATCTTACTCAAAGGCATCTTACAGAAATATCCAGAACAATGCTTGAACAAGTATATGAACACTATGGTCTTCCCACGTTGACACATTAAAAATACCATCATATTCATTTGACTAGATTTCCATAGAGGTTTTTAGATATCATTGGCAATGTACTGAACCTAGGGAGTAAAATGTCCTTCAGAAAATTGTACAGGTGGTCTCTAGAAAATCGGTCACTAATATGAAACAGTTTAGTAACTTTCAACTTTCAACCTACACCCACAACTGCATTATTTCCTGTGAAGTCACCCAGGTTTCCAGGAGTCATGGTCAAGCTTAGACTAAACTTTCATGGGATGGAGTCCACTTGAGGTAATATGTCACCACCCCATGAGGTGGGCACTAACATCCATCCTGTTTCCGGGGGCGTTTTGAGTAATCCAGTCGAGGTATCAAGAGAAATAAGATGTGGATACTAGTGGTTGAATTGGATGGACAGTGCCCGGCACACAGTAGACATCTAATATACATTTAATTATGTGAGACATAGATGTAGGTGTAAGTAGGAAATGAAACTATGTGTATGTTCTTTCATTCTTTTTATACACATAGAAATTTTTCAGAGCATTGGGGTCACAATTTTGTCATTGTTTCAACCGGTTTTAAGAAAATTTTTGTCTTGTTATCTAAAATAATGTCTTTTAATTGGGAAAAGATAAACTGTAGAAAATGAAAAAGATGCCTCTGTGTAGATGTGTATGACCCTGCAGTGGGTCTTCTGCAAAGTGGGCAATTGAAATTTACCTTACACAGCTATTGTGAGGAGAAGTGAACAAACCAATAAAACATATCCAACATGTAATATTGTGAAACTTCAGCAAATATGTGTGGGGTCACTCCTGCGGTCTCTTCATAGCAAAAGAGATGACTTAACCGTGAACAACTCATAGACATCATTGGGATTTGGTGCAACAAGGAAGGAAATGTACACATATTATATGCTGGGTTAGCTTTAGTACCATTTATTTGTAGATGAGTTACCTGATTATGGTGAAGAAGAGGAAACACTCCATCCCCTAAAACTGTTCGTTTGTGTGTGCAACATAGTAATTTGACATTTATATTTGTATTATGAAAAAATCACCACAATAAATCTATCTTACATCCATCACTTTACATAGCTACAGATTTTTGTGTGTGTGATGAAAACTTTCAAGATGCACTCTCTTAGCAACTTTCACATACACAATACACTATTAACGATAAGACCATGCTGTACATGACATCCCCATGACTTACTTATTTCATAAGAGGAAGTTTGTACCTCTTGACTTATTTATTTTATAAGAGGAAGTTTGTACCTCTTGACCTCTTTCCCATTTTTGCCCACTTCTTGGCCACTGCCTAAAGCAACCACCAATGTGTTCTCTAAATACATGAGGTCTTTTTTCAGCTTCCTTTTTTTTCTTTTAAATTCCACATGTGAGGTCATATGCTGTTTATCTTTCTTTGTCTGACTTATTTCATTTAGCATTTTGCCCTTGATATCCATCCATGATGTTACAAATGACAAGATCTTATTCTTTTTTATAGCTGAAAAATATTCCATTGCATATATCAAATCTTCCCTATCCATTTATCCATTGATGGACAGTGAAATTGTTTCCATATCTTAACTATTGTAAGTAATGCTTCAGTGAACCTTGCTGATTTGTATGTAATCCCTTCAGTGAGTCATATCCCATGGCACACATCATATTTTTATTTTGAGTAGATACACGTGGGATATTAATATATGCCTCCCATTGTTGAAGTAAATCTCTACCCCATAGATTAATGGCAATGTTAGCCACACAGGGTTTAAGAGTTGCTCTTTGATCCTCGTGTCTTTTACATCAACCTCCCCCAGAAATGTAATCTTATCCAGTCAATGAGGAATGCTGGTAATGGCTACTATTGCCCACAAAAGAATATTATGTCCAATGTGTTACTCTTCAAACAGAAGTCAGAGTTCAACAGTCGCTAATTGTTGGGCCTTGCCTTCCTTCATGTGCCTAGTGGATTGATGGTGTAGGGGCCTCTTTTGTAAGGACACTTAATCCCCTTGCTTTTCTCCTCTAAAGAAAAGTCACCTTGCAGTAACAATCCTTTTCTCTTACTAATCACTTTCCTGTCCCACCTTCCTTGTATTAAAACCTTCCATTTTGTACATCTCATAGGAGCACCCCTCTATTTGCTTGATGTACTGGTACCTAATCCATTAATTATTTAATACAGCTAATTAGACCTTTACAATTTACTCAGTTATAGTTTTGTTATTTTCCTTACTAAATGCTTTTGGATGTTTATCATAATTGGGAACGTTTCCTCCACCACTGGTTCAGGAGGAACTTCACTAGGCATATTTCTGTGGACAGAAGAGAGAGGATAGATTTGGGTCATACTGGTATATCAGGTATAAGAGGAACAGGGGGGGAGCTGACCATCATGTGAAAAATGTATGAAAAACATGTGACTAAGTCAAGAAAATTAGATGTTGAGATCAGGTTCCAGTCTTGTGCTTGTCTTTGATAACTCCTTCTGTACTCTTTCTCCTGTGGGTGTGGGTCTGGGTCTCCACATCAGATGAACCCTCAGGGTACTAAATGTAATCTTCAGAGGACTAAATGGGAGGGACTACCGTCCTAGGGATAAGACAAACACAAAATCAATTCCAAAATCTACCAAGCAACCTGACCACAGACCAAAGAGAAACTAGCACTTCTATTGACACCCATGAGAAAACCAAGACTGAAGGCACACAACTGTTACTTCACTTTCCACTCTCTGGGAGTGAGGTCTCCTCTGGAGAAGGTAGTATCCTCTGAGTGCTATTGAAGACAATGGAGGTCTGGGTTACAAGTCACCTCAGTTTCCCAAGGCAAAACCTTTACCTTCAACCAAGTATTTTCTGTTTAGATCTCGGTTTCCAGGCTTCAAGATCAAGGTTGATCAAAACTACTTAGCATGGAGACTATTTGAGGCCATACATCATTGGGTGGGCACTAACATCCATCCTGCTCCTTGTGGGCATTTTCAGTTATCCACATCTAGATACCAGTAGAGGAGTGATGTGGATGCAGGTGTAAAATTGGACTGATAGTGCCAGGCACACAGTAGACATCTTTTTCACATTTAATAAACATGAGATATAGATGTAGGCATCAGTAGGATATAAAATTATGCATATATTATTTCAGACTTTTTATTGACCTGTGAATTTTTCAAAGAACACTGGGATGGTGACAGTTATTGTTTCATAATCTGGTATAAAAAAAGTTTTTATTTCTGTTTCTAAAAGTCATGTGTTTTCATTGGAAAAAAGTAACAAGTAGAAAATGAAGAAGATGCCCCTTTGGAGGTGTGTGTCACCATGTGATGGGCCATGTATGAAATGGGCAGGTTGATACTTACTCCAGACCTATTGTGAGGAGAATGAACACTTGTTCACAGAGGAACAACTGGTTCTATTATCAGGTATAAGAGGAATAGGTAGGGAGCTGACCCTCCTGTGAAAAATGTATGAAAGGGTCCATCAGGCGTTCCTGGGTGCAGCCGATATTCGGCCATGGCTCATTTGGCCATTGCTCGGTGAGACCCTCCCGCAGAGGGGTGGAACGGGTCAAAGCCACAGTCCTTCGGAAGTAAGGGGCCAGGGAAAAACAGCCGCATCTGAGACAAAACTTGGGAGAGAGGTACTGCCTGGGGCCTGGTCACGGAGAGTGAAAAAGCGGGGAGTTGACAAGAGCTGAAAACAGAGGACAGGTGCATGATTGTCGATCCAAGAGAACAGACTGGGTAGCTGGGTGGCGCCATTTTCACCACTCCCGCACATGGGCATACACACATATATAAGTGCCTCAAGAATCCACCCCAGTGGGCTAGTGGAGCCATCTAGTGGAGAGGGGTGCTGTTACACTGAACCCCGCCCAACTGGGCCTACTTCGCTCTTCAAGAACAAAAGTCTCACCGCCACCTTAATTTATGGACTATAAAGAGCTACACAGACTGACTTCTAGGTGAAAACGAAGCAATTTCAGTCCTACTTCAATCTGTTAGCAGGTTCATCTATACAATTTTCTTTCTTTTTTTTTTTTTCTATTTCTCTTTTACAATTTTTTTTTATTTTTCTAGAATACAGAAAGAGAAAAAATCATTTTTATTTTCAATTTTTATTAAAAATATTTTTGTTTAATTTTTATTACTGTATTTTTTACTTTTGTGTAAATTTTTTTCAAATTCTACTTTACTTCCATCATTGTATTTTAGTCTACTTCAGTGTATTCACCTTTTCAAATTTTCAAACAATTTCCTTTTTTTCTTTCTTTTTTTCTATTTTTTGCTTTTTCATTTGTTTTCCTTCTCTTGAATGCAGAGAGAAAACTTCATTTTTACTTTAAGTTTCTATTAAAATATTTTTATTTAATTTTTATTACTATAGTTTTGGCTTTTATGTATTTTTTTTCAAGTTCTATTTTACTTCCATCATTTTATTTGAGTCTACTAAGGATAATTCACTTTTTCAAATTTTCAAACGATCTTTTTTCCTTTTTTTTAATCTTTTTTCTCTATTTCATTTCTTTCCTTTTTTCTTAAATACAGAAAATGAAAAAAAATTCATATTTATTTACAATTTTTATTAAAAATATTTTTTAATTCTTTTCTACTATATCTTTTATTTTGTGTATATTTTTTTCAAATTCTATTTTACCCCACCATCTCATTTTAGTCTGCTTCAGTGTATTCATTTTTTCAAATTCTCAAAAGACTTCCTTTTTTTCTCCCCCCCCTTTTTTTTCTCTACTTGTCAAACCACTTTCAACACCCAGACCAAAACACACCTAGGATCTAGCATCATCTATTCAATTTTGTGTGTGTGTGTGTGTGTGTGTGTGTGTTTAATTTTTAATTTTAATATTTTTTAATTTTAATTTTTTTTAATTTCAAATTTTCTACCTCATCAATTCCTTTTCTCCCTTCAAAATGAAAAAACGAAGGAATTCACCCCAAAAGAAAGAGCATGAAGAAACGATAGCCAGGGATTTAACCAACACAGATACAAGCAAGATGTCTGAACCAGAATTTAGAATCACGATAATAAGAATAGTAGCTGGAGTCAAAAATAGATTAGAATCCCTTTCTGCAAAGATAAAAGAAGTAAAAAATAGCCAGAATGAAATTAAAAATATTATAACTGAGCTGCAATCACGGATGGATGCAGCAGCAGCAGCAAGGATGGATGAGGCAGAACAGAGAATCAGCGATATAGAGGACAAATCTATAGAGAATAACGAAGCAGAACAAAAGAGGGAGATTAAGGCAAAAGAGCACGATTTTAGCATTAGAGACATCAGTGACTCATTAAAAAGGAACAACATCAGAATCATAGGGGTCCCAGAAGAGGAAGAGAGAGAAATAGGGGTAGAAGGGTTATGTGAGCAACTCATAGCAGAAAACTTTCCTAACCTGGGGAAAGACAAAGACATCAAAATCCAGGAAGCACAGAGGACCCCCATTAGATTCAACAAAAACCGACCATCAACAAGGCATATCATAGACAAATTCACAAAATACTCAGGCAAGGAGAGAATTACTAAAGCAACAAGGGGGAAAAAAAGCCCCTAACCTACAAGGGAAGACAGATCAGGTTTGCAGCAGACCTATCCACAGAAACTTGGAAGACCAGAAAGGAATGGCAGGATATATTCAGTGTGCTGAATCAGAAAAATATGCAACCAAGAATTCTTTATCCAGAAAAGCTGTCATTCAAAATAGAAGGAGAGATAAAAAGTTTCCCAGACAAACAAAAATTAAAGGAGTTTGTGACCACTAAACCAGCCCTGCAAGAAATTTTAAGTGGGACTCTCTGAAGGGAGAAAAGATGAAAATACATACACACACACACACACACACACACACATATAGTGTATATATATATATATATATACAAAAAGAAACAAAACATTAGAAAGGAACAGAAAACACCACCAGAAACACCAACTCTATAAGCATCATAATGACAATAAATTCATATCTTTCAGTACTCACTCTAAAAGTCAATGGACTCAATGCTCCAATCAAAAGACATAGGGTAAAAGAATGGATAAGAAAACAAGACCCATCTATATGCTCTTTACAAGAGACCCACTGTAGACCTAAAGACACCTTCAGATTGAAAATAAGGGGATGGAGAACCATCTATCATGCTAATGGTCAACCAAAGAAAGGCAGAGTACTTATATCAGATACTTATATCAGACAATCTAGACTTTAAAATAAAGACTGTATCAAGAGATGCAGAAGGGCATTATATCATAATCAAGGGGTCTATCCACCAAGAAGACCTAGCAATTGTAAACATTTATGCACCAAATGTAGGGCACCCAAATATATAAATCAATTAATCACAAACATAAAAAAAACTCATCGATAGTAATACCATAACAGTAGGAAACTTGAACACCCCACCCACAGCAATGGACAGATCATCTAATCAAAAAATCAACAAGGAAACAATGGCTTTGAATGACACACTGGACCAGATGGATTTAACAGATATATTCAGAACATTTGATCCTAAAGCAGCAGAATATACATTCTTTTCCAGTGCACAATGAATGTTCTCCAAATAGACCATACACTGGACATAAATCAGTCCTAAGTAAGTACAAAAAGATTGAGATCATACCATGCATATTTTCAGACCACAATGCTATGAAACTGGAAATCAACCACACGAAGAAATTTGGAAAGGTAACAAATACCTGGAGACTGAATAACATCCTACTAAAGAATGAATGGGCTAACCAAGCAGTTAAAGAGGAAAAAAGTATATGGAAGTCAATGAAAATGATCACACCACAACCCACAACCTCTGGGACACAGCAAAAGCAGTCATAAGAGGAAAGTATATAGCAATCCAGGCTTTCCTAAAGAAGGAAGAAAGATCTAAGATAAACAAACTAACCTTACACCTTCAGGAGCTGGAAAAAGAAAAGCAACTAAAACCCCCAAACAGCAGAAGACAGGAAATAAAAAAGATTAGAGCAGAAATTAATGCTATAGAAACAAAAAACAAAAACAAAAACAAAAACGAGAACAAAAACATAGAACAGATCAATGAAACGAGAAGCTGGTTCTTTGAAAGAATTAGCAAAATTGGTAAACCAGTTGCCAGTTTGATCAAGAAGAAAAAGGAAAGGACCCAAATAAGTAAAATCAAGAATGAAAGAGGAGAGATCACAACCAACACAGTAGAAATAAAAACAATAATAAGAGAATATTATGAGCAATTATATGCTAATAAAATGGGTAATCTGGAAGAAATGGACAAATGCCTAGGAACATATACACTACCAAAACTGAAACAGGAAGAAATAGAAAAATTGAACAAACCCATAACCAGTAAGGAAATCGAATTAGTAATAAAAAATCTGCCAAAAAACAAGAGTCTAGGGCCAGATGGCATTCCAGGGGGAATTCTACCAAACATTTAAGGAAGAGCTCACACCTATTCTCTTGATACTGTTCCAAAAAATAGAAATGGAGGGAAAATTTCCAAACACTTTCTATGAAGCCAGCATTACCTTGATTCCAAAACCAGACAGAGACCACACTAAAAAGGAGTACTAGAGACCAATTTCCCTGATGAACATGGATGCACAAATCTTCAACAAGATGTTAGCCAACCAGATCCAACAATACATTAAAAAAATTATTCACCACGACCAAGCGGGACTTATACCTGGGATGCAGGGTTGGTTCAATATCTGCAAAACAATTAACATGATTCATCACATCAATAAAAGAAAGGACAAGAGCCATATGATCCTCTCAATAGACGCAGAGAAAGCATTTGACAAAATACAGCATCTTTTCTTGATAAAAACCCTCAAGAAAGTAGGGATAGAAGGAGCATACCTCGAGATCATAACAGCCATATATGAATGACCAAACACTAATATCATGCTCAAAGGGGAAAAACTGAGAGCTTTCCCTCTAAGGTCAGGAACAAGACAGGGATGTCCACTCTCGCCACTGTTATTCAACATAGTATTGGAAGTCTTCACCTCTGCAATCAGACAACACAAAGAAATAAAAGGCATCCAAATGGGCCAGGAGGAGGTCACACTTTCACTCTTCGCAGATGACATGATACTCTATATGGAAAACCCAAAAGATTCCACCAAAAACTTCTAGAATTGATTCATGAATTCAGCAAAGTTGCAGGATATAAAATCAATGCACATAAATCGGTTGCATTCCTATACACCAACAATGAAGAAACAGAAAGAGAAATCAAGGAATTGATCCCATTTACAGTTGCACCAAAAAGCATAAAATACCGAGGAATAAATCTAACCAAAGAGGTGAAATATCTACACACTGAAAACTATAGAAAGCTTATGAGAGAAATTGAAGAAGATGCAAAAAATGGGGAAAGATTCCATGCTCCTGGATAGGAAGAACAAATAGTGTTAAAATGTTGATACTACCCAAAGCAATCTACACATTCAGTGCAACCCCTATCAAATTAACACCAGCATTCTTCACAGAGCTAGAACAAATAATCCTAAAATTTGTATGCAACCAGAAAAGACCCTGAATAGCCAAAGCAATCTTGAAAAAGAAAACCAAAGCAGGAGGCATCACAATCCCAGATTTGAAGCTATACTACAAAGCTGTAATCATCAAGACAGTATGGTACTGGCACAAGAACAGACACTGAGATCAAAGGAACAGAATAGAGAACCCAGAAATGGACCCACAAACGTATGGCCAACTAATCTTTGCCAAAGCAGGAACGAATATCCAATGGAATAAAGACAGTCTCTTCAGCAAGTGGTGCTGGGAAAACTGAACAGCAACATGCAGAAGAATGAACCTGGACCACTTTCTTACACCATGCACAAAAATAAACTAAAAATGGATGAAAGACCTCAATGTAAGAGAAGCCATCAGAATCCTCGAGGAGAAAGCAGGCAGAAACCTCTTTGATCTTGTCCGCAGCAACTTCTTACTCAACACGTCTCCAGAGGCAAGGGAAACAAAAGCAAAAATGAACTACTGGGACCTCATAAAAAAAAAAGAAAAAAAAAAAGAAAAAAAACTCCTGCACAGAGAAGTAAACAATCAGCAAAACTAAAAGGCAACCAACAGAATGGGAGAACATATTTGCAAATGACGTATCAGATAAAGGGTTAGTATCCAAAATCTATAAAGAACTAATCAAACCCAACACCCAAAAAACAAATAATCCAGTGAAGAAATGGGCAAAAGACATGAATAGACACTTCTCCAAGGAAGACATCCAGATGGCCAACCGACACATGGAAAAAATGCTCAACATCACTCATCATCAGGGAAATACAAATCAAAACAACAATGAGATACCACCTCACGCCTGTCAGAATGGCTAACATTAACAACTCAGGCAACAACAGATGTTGGCGAGGATGCAAAGAAAGAGGATCTCTTTTGCATTGTTGGTGGCAATGCAAGCTGGTGCCGCCACTCTGGAAAACAGTATGGAGGTTCCTCAAAAAGCTAAAAATAACAACTACCCTATGACCCAGCAATTGCACACTACTAGGCATTTATCCACGGGATACAGGTGTGCTGCTTCAAGGGACACATGCACCCCCATGTTTATAGCAGCACTATCAATAGACAAAGTATAGAAAGAGCCCAAATGTCCATCGATGGATGAATGGATAAAGAAAATGTGGTGTATATATACAATGGAGTATTACTCAGCAAAAAAAAAAAAAAAAAAAAAGAAATCTTGCCATTTGCAACTTTGTGGATGGAACTGGCAGGTATTCTGCTAAATGAAATAAGTCAGTGAGAGAAAGACAAAAATCATATGACTTTACTCATATGAGGACTTTAAGAGGAAAAGCAGATGAACATAAGGGAATGGAAACAAAAATAGTACAAAAACAGGGAGGGGGACAAAATAGAAGAGGCTCAAAAATATGGAGAACAAACTGAGGGTTGCTAGAGGGGTTGTGGGAAGGGGGATGGGCTAAATGGGCAAGGGGCATTTAGGAATCTACTCCTGAAATCATTGTTTCACTATATGCTAACTAATTTGGATGTAAATTTAAAAAAATAAAAAATAAAATTAAAAAAATAATTTAAAAAATTTTAAAAATTACAAATACAAAAGCTAAGAAAAATAATGATTTTTTTAAACCACAAACCATGTATTGGGTATGTACATAGTAGCACTTATTAAAATGGAACTGTTAGTGAATTAAGTGAGAAAAATAGTTATTCTTTCAATAAACATAACTATAGATAGAAAAAAAGAATTTTGAACTTTTGAATACCGTTCATTCATGTTGCACCATTTCAGCCCTTCATGAAGAAACCATCATGTGTTGTCTATGCCCATGAACTCCTGAATTTGTTTATTTGATAGCACATCTAAGTGATACCATAAAGTGTTTTTCATTCACTGCCTGATTTATTTCATTTATCATAATGAACTCGAGGCCCATTCATGTTGTTGCAACGAGAAGTATTTCATTTTTTATGGCTAAATAATATTCCATGGTGTGTGTGTGTGTGTGTGTGTGTGTGTGTAAGTTTTCTATTGTCCTATTGATGGACATTGAGGTTGTTTCCATATTGTTTTTATTATTAATAATGCTGTAATTAATATGGGGGTACATATATCATTTCAGGTTAGTGGTTGTATTTTCATCCACAAATTGAATTACTGGATCACAAGGTAGCTTTATTTTTATGACTTTGAGAACCTCCAAAAGGTTTTCCATACTTGCTGCACCAATTTCTATTCCCGCCAAAAAGATGCCATGCTTCCCTTTTCCCCACGTTTTCCAGCACTTGTCATCTCTTAACTTTTTGATGATTAGTGTTGTAAAACATGAAAAGCGATAAATCATTGTGGTCTTTTGCATTTCCCTCACGATTAGTGATATTGAGCACCTTCTCACGTATTAATTGCCATGTACATATCTTCCTTGGAAAAATGTCTGTTCATATCTACTGCCATTTTTTTATCTAAGTTTTTATTTAAATTCTAGCTAGTTAACACACAGTGCAATATTATTTTGAGGTGTAGGATTTAGCGATTCATGACAAGTGCCCTACTTAAAATATCCATCACCTGTTTAACCCATTCCCCCAACCCCGCCCACCTCCCCTCTAGTAACCATCAATATTTTCTCTATAGGTAAGAGTCTGTTTATTGGTTTGCCCCTCTTTCCACCCCCATGTTCATTTTGTTGTTTCTTAAATTCCATATATGAGTGAAATCATGTGGTATTTGTCTGCCTCTGACTGACTTATTTCACTTAGCATAATACACTCTAGCTCCATCCACATCATTGCAAATGGCAAAATTTCATTCTTTTTTTATGACTGAGTAATATTCCATTGTCTATAGACACCACGTCTGCTTTATCCATACATCAGTGGATGGACATCTTGTCTCTTTCCATAATTTGGCTATTGTTGATAATGTTATTATAAACACTGGGGTGCGTGCATCCCTTCAAATTAGTACTTTTCTATTATTTGTGTAAATATCTAACAGAGCAATTGCTGGATCATAGATTAGTTCTATTTTTAACTTTTTGAGGAATCTCTGTACTGTTTTCCAGAGTCACTGCAACAGTTTGTATTGCCACCAAAAGTGTAAAAGGATTCCCCTTTCTCTGCATCCTTGCCAACATCTGTTGTTTCCTGAGTTGTTAATTTTACCCACTTTGACAGGTGTGAGGTGCCAGCTCATTGTGGTTTTGATTTGTATTTCCCTGATAATGAGTGATGTTGAGTATCTTTTCACCTGTCTGTTAGCCATTTGTATGTCTTCTTTGGATAAAAAAAATATTTATTCATGTACTCTGATATTCTTTAGAAGGATTATTTGTGTTTTGGGTGTTGAGTTTGATAGGTTCTTTATAGATTTTGAACACAAACCCTTCATTAGATGTGTCATTTGCAAATATCTTCTCCCATTCAATAAGTTGCCTTTTAGCTTTATTGATTGTTTCCTTCGCTGTGCAGAAGCTTTTTATTTTGATGAAGTACCAATAGTTTATTTTTGCTTTTGTTTCCCTTGCCTCAGGAGACCTACCTAGAAAAAAGTTGCTTCAGCCAACATCAAAGAAGTTACTGTCTGTTCTCTTCTAGGATTTTTATGGTTTCTTGTCTCATATTTAGGTCTTTGGGACATTTTGAATTTATTTTTGTGTATGCTGTAATACAGTTGTCCTTAATTTTGCATGTTGTTGTCCAGTTGTACCAATACCATTTGATGAAGAGAATGTCTTTTTCCATTGGATATTCTTTCCTGCTTTGTCAAAGATTAATTGAACATATGCTTGTGGGTTTATTTCTGGGTTTTCTGTTCTGTTCCATTGATTTATGTGTCTATATTTGTACAACTGACATAATCTTTTGATTACTACAGCTTTGTAATATAACTGGAAGTCCATTATTGTGATGCTTCCAGATTTTCTTTTCTTTTTCAAGATTGCTTTAGATATTTGGAGTCCTTTGTAGTTCCGTACAAATTTTAGGATTGCTTTTTCTACTTCTGTGAAAAATGCTGTTGGTATTTTGATAAGGATTTCATCAAATGTGTAGATTGCATTGGGTAGTATAGATGTTTTAACAATATTTGTTCTTCCAATCTAAGATCATGGAATGTATTTCCATTTTTTGTGTTCTTTTCAATTTCTTTTATCAGTGCTTTATAGTTTTCAGAGCACAAGTCTTTCACCTCTTTGGTTAGGTTTACTCTTAGGTATCTTATTATTTTTGATGCAATTATAAATTGAATTGTTATCTTACTTTTTCTGCTCCTTCATTAGCAGTGTATAGAAATGGAACAGATTTCCGTGTCTTGATGTTGTGTCCTGTGACTTAACTGAATTCATTTATGAGTTCTAGCAGTTTCCTGATGGAGTGTCTTTGGATTTTCTATATAGAGTTGTCACCTGCACATGGTGAAAATTTTACTTCTTCCTTAACAATTTAAAAGCTTTTCTTTTCTTTTTGTTGTCTGATTGCTGTGGCTAAGACATCCCATACAATGTTAACTAAAAATGGTGAGAGTGGACACCCTTGTCCTTTTCTTGACCTTAGGGAAAAACTTTCAATTTTTCCCTATTGAGGATAATGATAGCCACGGGTTTTGTGTGTGTGTGTGTGTGTGTGTTTGTGGCAGGGTTCTTATAAGGCCTTCATTATGTTGAGGTATGTTCCCCCTAAATTTACTTTGCTGACGGTTTTTATCAGGAATAGATGTTGTACATTTCCAAATGCTTTTTATGCATCTATTGAGATGATCATATGACTCTTAGGCTTTCACTTATTGATTGATGTGTCACATGATTTATTTGCACAAATTGAACAACTCTTGCAACCCAGGAATAAATCCCACTTGATCATGGTGAATGATTTTCTTTAATGTATTGTTGGATTTGGTTTCCTACTATTTTGTTGAGGATATTTGCATCTATGTTCATCAGAGATATTGGCTTGTAATTCTCTTTTTTGTGGTGTCTTTATCTGGTTTTGGTATCAGGATAAGTCTGGCTTCATAAAATGAGTTTGGAAGTTTTACTTCCTTTTCTATTTTTGAGAAGCTTGAAAAGAACAGATATTGACTCTTTTTTAGATGTTTGGTAGAACTCCCCTGGGATGCCATCTGGCCTTGGACTTTTGTTTATTGGGATTTTTTTTTAATTTATGATTTAATTTCTTTGCTGACCATTAGTCTGTTCCAATTTTCTATTTCTTCCTGTCTCAGTTTTGGTAATTTGTATGTTTCTATGAACTTATCCATTTCTTCTAGGTTATACAATTTGTAGGCACATAGTTTTTCATAATATTCTCTTGCAACTGTTTGTATTCATGGTGTTGTTATTTCTCTTTTTTTGTGATTTTATTCTTAGGTCCTTTCCCCATTTTTCTTGATATCTGGTTAGAGATTGATCAACGATATTGATCTTGCAAAGAACCAACTCAAGATTTCATTGATCTGTTGTGTTTTTTTTTAGTTTCTATATCATTTATTTCTGCAATAATCGTTATTATTCTCTTTCTTCTGTTGGTTTTAGGCTTTGTTTCTTGTTCTCTTTATAGCTCCCTTATGTGTAAGTTTAGGCTTTTTTATCTGAGATTTTTCTTGCTTCTTGATATAGGCCTGTATTGTTATAAGTTCCCTTTTAGAACATCTTTTGCTGCATCCAATTTTTTTTGGACTGTTTTGTTTTCAGTTTTTGTTTGTTTCCATTTATTTCATTATTTCTTCTTTTATTTACTGGCTGACCCATTCACTGTTTATTAGCATATTATTTAACCTCGCTGTATTTGTGGTCTTTTCAGATTTTTTTTTATTGCAGTTGACTTCTAGTTTCATAGAATTGTGGTCAGAAAAGTTGAATGGTATGATGTCGATCTTATTGCATTTGTTGAGGCAGGGTTTGGGGCTAATATGTGATCTATTCTGGAGAATGTTCTGTGTGCACTTGAAAAAATGTGTATTCTGCTGTTTTAGGATAAAATGTTCTGAATATAGATGTTAAATCCATCTGTTCCAGTGTGTTATTCAAAGCCATTGTTTCCTTGTTGATTTTCTGTATAGATGATCTGTTCACTGGTGTAAGTAGGGTGGTAAAGTCCCCTACTATGATTGTATTACTTTTGATTAGTGCCTTTATGTTTGCTATTAACAGTTTTATGTATATGGGTGTTCCCGTGTTGAGTGCATAAATATTTACATTTCTTATATCTTCTTGTTGAGTTTTTTTCTTTTGTTATAATTGAGTGCCCTTCTTTTTCTATTGTTACAGTCTTTTCTTTTCTTTAAAGTCTAGTTTGTCCAATATTAGTATCACTACTTGGGCTTTCTTTTGGCATCCATTCAATAAATGTGAGATAGGAAACCATCAAAATCCTGGAGGACAACACAGGCAGCAACCTCTTTGACCCTGGCTCTAGCAATTTCTTACTAGACACGTCTCCAGAGGCAAGGGAAACAAAAGCAAACATGAAGTATGTGGCTTAATCAAGATAACTATTGGGACCTCATCAAGATAAAAAGCTTCTGCACTATGAAGGAAACAATCAACAAAACTAAAACAGAAGCAACGGAATGGCAGAAGATATTCGCAAATGACACATCTAATAAAGGGTTTGTATCCAAAATCTATAAAGAACCTATCAAACTCAAAATCCAAAAAACAAAAAACAAATAATCCAGTAAAGAAATGAGCAGAATACATGAATAGGCATTTTTTTCCAAAGAAGACAAACAAATGGCTTACAAACACGTGAAAAGATGCTCAACATCACTCATTATCAGGGAAATACAAATCAAAACCACAGTGAAATGCCACCTCACATCTCTCAAGATGGGTAAAATTAACAACTCAAGAAACAACAGATGTTGGCGAGGATGCAGAGAAAGGGGAACACTTATGTACTGCTGGTGGGAATGCCAACTGGTGCAGCCACCCGGGAGACAGTATGGAGATTCCTCAAAAAATTAAAAATATAACTGCCTTATGACCCACCATTTGCACTACCAGGAATTTATCCAAAGGATACAGGAGGGCTGATTTAAAGGGGCACATGCATCCCAATGTTTATGGCAGCATTATCAACAATAGTCAAATTATGGAAAGAACACAGTCCATCAACTGATGAATGGATAAAGAAGATGTGAGATATATCTCATATATATATATATATATATATATATATATATATATAATGGAATATTGCTTGGTGATGAAAAATAATGAAACCTTGCCATTTCCAATAACATGGATGGAACTAGAGTGTATTATGCCAAGGAAAATAAAGAAGAGAAAGAGAAATGTCATGTGATTTCACTCTTATGTAGAATTTAAGAAACAAAACAGATGAACATAAAGGAAGGGAAGGAACAAAAGGTAAAAACAAAGAGGAAGGCAAGCCATAACAGACTGCAAAATGCAAAGAACAAACTGAGGGTTGCTGGAGGGGTTGGGAGGGGGGATGGTCTAGGTGGGTGAAGGGCATTAGGGAGGACACTTGTTGGGATGAGCACTGGGTGTTATATTTAAGTGATGAATGACTAAATTCTACTACTGAAATCATTATTACACTACATGTTAACTACTTGGATTTAAATAAAATTTTAAAAATTTAAAAAATTATATAAAAAGCTTCTGCACAGTAAAGAAATCAATCAACAAAACTAAAAGGCAACTGACAGAATGGGAGAAGATATTTGCAAATGACATATTGGATAAAGGGTTAGTGTCCAAAATCTATAAAGAACTTATGAAACTCAACACCCTCTCCCCAAAAATAATCCAGTGAAGAAATAGACAAAAGACATGAATAAACACTTTTCCAAAGAAGACATCCAGATTGTTGACAGAAGATGAAAAAATGCTCAACATCACTCATCAACAGGGAAATACAAATCAAAACCACAATGAAATACCACCTCATTCGTGTCAGAATGGTTAAAATTAACTCAGGAAACAACAGATGTTGACTACGATGTGGAGAAAGAAGAACACTTTTGTACTCCTGGTGGGAATGCAAACTGGTGCAGCTGCTCTGGAAAACAGTATGGAAGCTCCTCAAAAAACTTAAAAATTAAAAATAAAACTACCCTATGACCCAGAAATTGCACTACCAGGCATTTCTCCAAAGGATGCTGGAGTGCTGATTCAAAAGGGCACATTCACGCTAATGATTATAGCATCACTATTGACAAAAGCCAACGTATGGAAAGAGCCCAAATGTCCAATGACTGATGAATGGATAAAGAAGTATATATATATATATATATATATATATATATATATAATGGAATATTACAGGGTGATCAAAAAGAATGAAATCTTGCTATTTGAAACAACATGGGTGGAACTAGAGTGTATTATGCTAAGTGAAATAAATCAGGCAGAAAAAGACAAATATATGATTTCACTCATATGTGGAATGTAAGAAATGAACAGATGGACATAATGAAAGGGAAACAAAAATAATATAAAAACAGAGAGGGAGGCAAACCATAAGAGACTCTTAAATAGAGAGAAAAAACCAAGGTTTGCTGGCAGTGTGTTGGAATGGGGGGAAGGGTTAATGGGGTGAGGGGCAATAAAGAGGAAACTGGTTGGGATGAACACTGGGTGTTATATGTAAGTGATGAATTACTAAATTCTATTCTTGAAATTATTACTACACTATATGTTAACTAACTTGGATTTAAATTCTAAAAAGTTAAAAAGTAAAAAAAAAAACATAGAAGCAAAGCATGTATAAAGCTTAAACATGTGGCTTCTCACTCTCAAAAAAAAAAACCAGAATTAATAAATATTTTCCTAAAACTGTTCCAAAAAAAAATAGAATTCATTCTATGGGTCCAAAAATTTTGATACTAAAACTAGATAAAGACTCAACAAGATGTGGTAACTACAGGCCAATATCTCTGATGTACATAAATACAAAAATCCCCAACAAAATATGAGGAAATCTAATCTAACATTACATTAAATAGAATCATTCACCACGATCAAATGGGATTTATACCTGGGTGGCCAGGGTGGGTCAATATTTGCAAATCAATCAATGTGATACATCACATCAATTAGAAGAGGATAAGACCCATATTATCATTTCAAGAGGTGCAGAAAAGGCATTTGACAAAGTACAACATCCATTCATGAAAAAAAAAAAAAAGAAACCTCAACAAATGTAGGTTTAGAGAGAACATACCTCAACATAATAAAGCCCACATATGAAAAACCCACAGTTGATACCATCATCAATTTGGAAAAACTGAGAGCTTTTCCTTTACAATCAGGAACACAACAGTGATGTTCACTCTCATCACTGTTATTTAACTTAGGACTGGAAGTCCTAGCCATATCAATCAGACAGCAAAAAGAAATGAAAGACAGAAAATTAGGAATAAGTAAAATTTTCACTATTTGCAGATGATATGATACTCTATAAAGAAAACTCAAGGGAGGGGCGCCTGGCTGGCTCAGTTGGTTCAGCGTCCAACTTCAGCTCAGGTCACAATCTCGCGATTCACGAGTTGAGCCCTGCGTCAGGCTCTGTGCTCACAGCTCAGGACCTGGAGCCTGCTTCTGATTCTATGTCTCCTTCTCTCTCTGCCCCTCCTCTGGCTCACACTGTCTCTCTCTGTCTCAAAAAGAAATAAACATTAAAAAATTAAAAAAAAAACTCAAGGCAACGTCTGGGTGACTCAGTCAGTTAAGCTTCTGAGTCTTGTTTTTGGCACAGGTGATGATCTCATGTTTCATGAGTTTCAGCCCAGTGTCAGGCTTTGTGCTGACAGTGCAGAGCCTGCTTGGGATTCTCTCTCTCTCCATCTCTCTCTCCCCCCTCTCCCACTCATGCTCTCTCTCTCTCTCTCTTTCTCAAAGTAAATAAAATAAACTTCAAAAAAAGAAAACTCAAAAAATCCCATCAATAAATTGCTAGAGCTGATAAACGAATTCAGTAAAATCACAGGATACAAAATTAATGTGCAAAAATCTGTTGTATTTCTATACACCCATAATAAGGCAGTGGAAGGAGAAATTAGGGAATCAATCCCATTTACAAACACATAAAAAATAATGATACCTAGGAACAAACCTAACCAAAGAAATGAAAGACTTTTACTCTAAAAACTATAAAACACTGATTAAAGAAATTGAAGATTACACAAAGAATTGGAAAGACATTCCAAACTCATGGATTGGAAGAGTAAATATTATTAAAATGTCTACACTACCCGAAGAAATCTACATATTTACTGCAATCGCCATCAAAATACTAACAGGAGTTTTCACAGAGCTGGGACAAACAATCCTAAAATTTGTATGGAATCTTTTTCTTATTTTTAATTATTTAACGAAAAACAGTTTGTTCAAAGTTAGAACATCAAGAATGTGTTCAATTATATATGCTCTTATATAAATATATGTGCCAAAATATTTATACGTATAAGTTAACTGAGATGAATAACAGTAATGATAGCAGTGATGGGAGGAAGGATTTGGATAATTTTTCATTAAAAGTACTTGCTCCATCTGTGAAACAATATAGTATTATTTGAAAACACACATGGAATAGTAGATTTATATTGCAAACTCCATGGAAGCCACTAAAAACGAAAAAAAAAGTATAATTATATGATAACAGAAAAGACAAAATGGAATCATACAAAATGTTGATCTAAAAATCACAATCACAGAAAAGGAGTGGAAGGAAAAACAGAAATCAAGAACAAGGGCAATAAAGAGAAAACAGTAACAAACATGGTTATATATGAATTCCATTATATCAATAATGACTTTAATGTCAATGGTGTAAATACGCTATTTAAAAGAAAGAAAAAAACCCAGAGATATCAGAATACTTTAAAAACCAGACCCCATTATATGTTGCCTACAGGAAACCCACTTTAATATAAGCATATACAAACAATAAAAGTAAAGTTTTTGGAAATATATACTATGCTAACAGTAATCAAAAGAAACCAACAGTAAGAATATTAATTTCAAATCCAGCAGACTTCAGAGTAAGGAAAGTTATCAGGGTGAAATATAAGCATTCCATAATGATAAAGGGTCAATTCCCCATGAAGAGAAAACAATCTCTGGTATGTATATGACTATCAAAAGAACATCAAATTACTTGAGACAACAAATGATAGAACTGAAAGTAGAAATAGATGAAGCACTAAGCTACAGACTGAATGTTGGTGTGCTCCCAAAATTTAATAGTTGAAACTAATCTTCAATGTGATGTTATTTGGAGATGAGGCCTTTGGAATGGTGATTAGGTTCTGAGGTAGAGCCCTCAAGAATGGAATTAAGTGTTCTTATAAAAGAAGCCCCTACACCATCAATCCACTAGGCACATGAAGGAAGGCCCAACAATTAGCAACTGCTGAACTCTTGACTTCTTCTTGGAGAGTAACACATTGGACATAATATTCTTTCGTGGGTTGTAAAATCATTAGTAGCCATTACCAGCATTTTTTTAAAAGGTGAATGGAATAAAATTTATACTGGGTCACGAGTATTACTTATTGGTTTCTGCTATAAATATATGTATGTAAGTACTAAGTCAAGATGTAAAATACATTTTTTTGAATTCTAGTCCAATATAAACCTGAAATAGTCAAGTCTACAATACCTAGTAAAAGTCTCGTCTATGACCATTAATATTACACAGATATAAAACAATCTATGTATTAATTTTGTCATTATGTCTATAAAAATTTACATATTTATCAGCCCATAGACATGCACGAAATTATATCTAAAGTAATTTGTTACATGAAATACTTCTAATATAAATTTGTTTTTTATAACATACATTTCTGAAATTAAAAATACTCATGTGATTTTTATTTTCCTACTAACCTTTCTTTTCTTGCAATTAAATATGTGTGAAGAAAACCAGAAAAACCCATTTATGTGATTTGGGTTTTAATATCAGCAAAGCACAAAGTTTTGCTTTACAAAAGGAAAAAAAAATAGTAATGTTTTTATTGTCTCTTTTTGGGAGAGTTTATTAGCTCCAACTTGTCATATTGACTTATTAAATATTTACTATTGTCCTAAATCTAAATTCTGTAATTTTTTTAACTTCAGTGTATATGAAATGGATAATTTGGTAATTCATGAATCTACATGATTCCCGAACACAAGTCTTCTTCCATTAAATATTTAATGTTAAATATTCAAGAAAGTGTTTCCCAATTGATCATAAATAATGTTTCCTATATACATGTCAAAAGATAGTTTAGAACCATATATAAATGAATACCTAAGTAAATAGCTGAATATAACAAGTCAGATGAAATCAAAACCAATGAATTGACCAAAGATCTAGGGTTGCTTGGAGACAGGGCATGGTGAGGGAGTGGGTGGTTGGTGACTAGACACCTAAAATGTAATGTCCTGTGAATATATTTATAATATGCAAGAATATCTGATGATTATAAGGGATATTTCTATGTATTATTATAATAGGGAAAACACATAGGTATTATTTCATAAATATTCAGTCGTATAACTTACCTTTTTAACTAACACATAGAAAAAGTTTAGGCTTCTGAAATTTTCATTATAGAATGGATGAACCATGGTTACTAGGAAAGCATCTACTTTACAATCTCAAATTCCTAGGAACACTTCTACTAACTGCATATTTTCATATTCTTCTGAGAGAACATAGAATTCATTATTATGTATACAGTTAGAAAAATATACATATTTTTTTGTAGGTGCATATTAAAAATCAGGTCTTTGTCAAGCTGATTCATTCATTGCTTTCAGACAAAAAAGGACTTCTCTAGAATGAGCCTCAAAGGCTACCATACTTCATGTAGCTACTCAAAGAATGACAGTCCAACTGCTAAACCTCTTCTCCCATGATGAGATCAAAGCAGCTTTTCTACATTTAGGCTACTTTGTTAACCTCACAGTGATGCAGGCAAGCTGAGTCTGAGAACCCAGGAGAGGGTCCCACAGGACCAGACAAGAGGGACTTTGGCTTCACACAGGATAGAAATAAAATGCAAGCTGTAGAAAGTGAAAAAAGAGTTTATTGAATAGGGTGTGTGACAGAATAGCAGAGTGTCTGGGAGACTTGGAAAGGAAAGGAGAATGAGTCTTATCACTGCTTGGGGCTAGGGGTTTACATTAGAAATGTCTAGGGTGCATGTTTCTTCAGGAATCCACAGTAGGTTCCATTAAAAGTGAGTGTCAGGTGAACAATAGGTGTTATTCCATAAATTACCAAAGGTAAGGGTATTAAATCCAGTGTCAGCCTAGGTTTGTTTGCAGCTAATGTCCTGTAGCATGATTGGGATTTGGCTCTTCTAAGGTGAAGAATAATGTGCTACTTATGGAAAGAGACTAAATATCACTATAATAGGCCAAAATCAAGGATAATAACTATTGTTTAATATTAAATTCTAGTAAATGACATTTTAACAAGCTCTTGGAAAATATCTGGCTCTTTAAAAAAATTTATTATAGGGGCGCCTGGGTGGCGCAGTCGGTTAAGCGTCCGACTTCAGCCAGGTCACGATCTCGCGGTCCACGAGTTCGAGCCCCGCGTCAGGCTCTGGGCTGATGGCTCAGAGCCTGGAGCCTGCTTCGGATTCTGTGTCTCCCGTCTCTCTCTGCCCCTCCCCCGTTCATGCTCTGTCTCTCTCTGTCCCAAAAATAAATAAACGTTGAAAAAAAAAAGTTTAAAAAAAAATTTATTATATAATGTTAAAAAAAGTGGGTACCACAGAATTTGTTACAATCTCAAATTGTTAAGACAATTCACATTTCCACACCCACCTGTGGAATAATAACTACAGATTAGTGTTTATACATTAAAAATGGTTTATTTAGGGGCGCCTGGGTGGCGCAGTCGGTTAAGCATCCGACTTCAGCCAGGTCACGATCTCGCGGTCCGTGAGTTCGAGCCCCGCGTCAGGCTCTGGGCTGATGGCTCAGAGCCTGGAGCCTGTTTCCGATTCTGTGTCTCCCTCTCTCTCTGCCCCTCCCCCGTTCATGCTCGGTCTCTCACTGTCCCAAAAATAAACGTTGAAAAAAATGGTTTATTTATTGCAAATGCATATGAAAGAACTACTACTTTGTCCAGCTGGACACTTGATTACAGAAAAAAAAGAACCATAACTACCATGGGCCACGAAGGCTACTACATAGCACATAGCTGCAGATGAAATGAAATTCCAACTGCTAAACCTTTCTCCCATGAGATCAAAGAAGCTTCTCTATTTTTAGGCTTCTGTGAGAACTTCAGAGGAGCTACTCATATCTATGAACTCACTTGAGCCAGGCATCATATTCCACTAGGCATGTGAGGTGTTGGTGTCTCCGGAGGACTGCTGCCCTTGAATCTGGAATAGAAGCTTCAGCAGCCATCAGAACACAGATCTCCAGAACCTGCCTCCTTCAGGCATCTAAGATGAACTGGACCACTGACATGAGGAGCTGCACAGGGAGAGACAGATCCAGCAAGCACTATGTTTTTGGGGTGTGATTATGTGCCCTCACCATGCCAGGCACTAGGTTAGTGACAATCACATTTATAAAATTGGGTCATGATCATAACAACCACATATTATAATGGACTTCTCACAGGGCCTTTTCTTCTCCTTTCCTAATATATCCCATAGCAACAAAGATGAAAAGGAGTAAGAATTGGCCTGAATTCATACAGACATTCATGATCCCACAGTAACCACAGGGCTAGGGGCTTGCTCATGTGTACCACTGAAAGTTGTGAGTTCACATCCCTATTTTAAATAGGGAGAAGCCAGGTCTCAGAGTCTTTACCTGTCTTACCTCTCATGCCGCTGCCTTTAAAAGAAAGCAGCTCCAGGACACCCTTGAGTCAGGACCCACACCCCCACTAACTAAGGTCAGGAGGGATCCCAGTGGCTTTACTTAAAATACAGCCTGGGCACTGAGCCCCAAAGCATGAAAGAAGCAACTTGGAACTGGAATATTATGTATATTTATTTTATAATTAAATATACATATAAAATAAAATGTATTTCCTCCTATTACATTCTCTCTGAATGCCTATATAATGCCTACTCTCTGCATGTATATTTCACATAGGACTTAACATTTATTAAAGATCATGAAATCACTTATTAAAAATTCTCAAGTAGACCCCATCTCTAACCATTAGGTTTACAATCTTCTTTGTGTTAAAGCAAAGTCCTGTGCAGGGGAAGTGGCTACCCATGGTCCTATAGTCTATGATCCATCTGGTATTTGAGACCCATATCTCTTTATTTCAGTCTGCTGTACAGCCCACCTATCTTGATATTCTGTTATTTGTCTTTTCTCCTTTCTGGGGCTCAAAGTAAGGTGTTATTCACTGTCAAAATGGAATGTAAAAAGATCAGAAATCTTAACAAAAATAAAGAGTCAGTTATTTGAATCCTCATTCCCACCATCTTTAGGTAATTTATCCTATAAGTTAACACCACCAAAGCTTATCCATCATGTAAATATCTATGCATTCCTTTCCCTCTGCTCAATCTGTAGGATCTCTGTGAGATGTTCATTTTCAAGACATTTCTTTGTAGGTGGAAGAACACAGCAAACCATACATATATTTGCTGAAATATTATGTATCAGGTACTTTCTAAAGTTTTGCTCATTTCTTATAATAGCTCTCTGAGGTAAATATCAATATACCCATTTTACAGATTATCAAACTCAAGCTCATTAAGGGTAACTCACCACTGCAGTGTCACACACATTTTAGAGGCAGGAATGCAGCTCTCCAAAATATGTCTTCTGAATATATTTTCCTTCAAATTATTACATTTTAAATGTTACTTTAAATGTTTCTTTATTTTTCAGAAAGAGAGCACAAGCTGGGGAGAGGCAGAGAGAGGAAGATAGAGGATCCAAAAAAGGCTCCACGCTGAGAGGAGCGAGCCTGATGTGGGGCTTAAACTCATGAACTACAATATCATGACCTGAGCCAAAGTTGGATGCTGAACGGACTGAGCCACCCAGGTGCTCCACCTTTTAAATATTTTCTTAAGTTTATTTATTTATTTTTAGAGAGATAGAGACAATACAAGTGGGGGAGAGACAAAGAGAGGAGACAGATAATCCCAGGCAGACTTGGCGCTGCCAGCACAGAACCCAACACAGAGCTTGATCTCACAAAAACCACGAAATCAAGATATGAGCTGAAACCAAGAGTCAGACATTTAACCAAATGAGCCACTCAGGTGCCCCAACATTTTAAATATTTTTAAATAACTTTTATTTTTCACTCTGCATGATATCTGGGTATATCAACTTGTATTTCTTTATATATTGTAATATGGCATGTTTCTTTGTTTAATGTTTATTTATTTTTAAAGAGAGAGACAGAGAATGAGCAGGGGAGGAGCAGAGAGAGAGAGGGAGAGAGAGAGAGAATCCTAAGCAGGCTATGTGCTGTCAGCATAGAACCCAAGGAGGGGCTCAATTCCACAAACCATGAGAGCATGATCTGAGCTGAAATCAAGAGTTGTACACTTAACCGACTGAGGCACCCAGTCACCCCAACTTAGCATATTTCTTAAAGATTAATGAGTATGTATATTGTTATTATGTGAAATATCTGTTAATATAATTTGGCTATTTCTGTATTCATTGGTAAGATTTTATTCCATATCAAGAATATTAAGTGGGGTAGCTAGAAATTTAGTATAAAAGTACCACTAAGAGAAAACAACAGCCATCTTATATAAATAAAAAGAGTGAGCATATGAAACACATGATCTAGTATAAGAGTATATAACTTCTATGAGTTTATTATCTATGTAACATGAGTGAGCCCAAGTGATTAGACACATTGATCATGTAAGTTAATGTAAATACACCAAACTCATCTAGTAAAACTGTTTTCAAATTACCTATTATAGGAAAATACAAAACCTATGCTTCTTCCAGAGATATGCCTAACACAAAGGAATTCACATATATTAACTTTTTTCTTAATTTTAGAGAGAGAGTGAGTATGAGTGGGGGAGAGCCTCAGCACAGAACCTGACCTGGGTTTTGATCCCATGACCCTGGGATCATGGCCTGAAATGAAATCAAGAGTTGGACACTCAACCAACTGAGGCACTTAGGCACCCTGACACAAATTTTGAAATAAAGGTATATATATCAGGAATTTCCAACAAGAAAAGAGGTGTTATAATCTCAGTATTTGAGAAAGTACAATTAAGGTTTAAATGGGTTTAAAAAGAAAAAAGTTAATTTTTCATGCTAATGGCTACATTTCACAAGTACGATGTGTAATATTTATATTTATATACACAATCACATGGTAAAAGTATTCATACAGCAAAAACTACATTAGGTACAAAGGGCAACAGGAAGAAGCACACTGATTATAGATGATTCTAATACACTTTCCACAATCCATAAATGTTCAAATGGAGATACTTTTAGTCATTGTAGAGGAGACTGAAACAACATAATCCCAAAGGTGGACCTTATATATAGAGATACTGAATTTTGATCTCTATTAGACAAGACACTTTTCAGAAGAACATGGAATATTCATGAAAATGGATTCTACTTGAGAGTCTTAAACAAATCTTGGGCCCAAATGGAAATACAGATTATAATTGTTGAATTTTAAAAGGATAATAATAATGAAAACAAAACATACCAGAATCTATGTACAGCAACTGTCAGAGACTTTTTGATGTATTGAATACCTAGATGACGGGTGCCAAGTGGGCAAAATGGTTGAATGGGGTTAAAAGTACAAACTTCCAGCAAAAATAAGTCATGGAGATGTAATGTTCAGTATGATGACTACAGTTCTATGGTAACAATATTGTCTTGCATATTTGAAAGTTAATAAGAGAGTAGGTGTTAAAAATTATAAGACACAAAATGGTATCTTTTTCAGGTTTTCTTATAATGACCACTTAAGAGTCATGCCGTAAGAAGCAACAACCTCTCCTCTTCCTCTCTGCTATCTGCTCAGCAGCTGCAAAGCAACAACCATGCGTGAGTGCACCTCCATCCAAGTTGACCAGGCTGGTGTTCAGATTGGCAACGCCTGCTGGGAGCTCCTTCAACACCTGTACCAGTGAGATGGGTGCTGACAGGCATGTGCCTAGGGCAGTGTTTGTAGACCTGGAACCCAAAGTCATTGAGGAAATTCACACTGGAACCTACCACCAGCTTTTCCACCCTGAGCAGTTCATCAGAGGCAAGGAACATGCTGGAAATAACTATGCCTGAGGGCACTACACCATTGGCAAGGAGATCCTTGACCTTGTCTTGGGCTGAATTCCAAAACTGGCTGAACCAGTGCATAGGTCTTCCAGACTTCTTGGTTTTCCACAGCTTTGGAGGGGAACCATTTCTAGGTTCACCTCCCTGCTGATGGAACATCTCTCTGTTAATTATGGCAGGAAGTTTGAGCTGGAGTTGTCAATTTACTTCCCTCCTCAGGCTTCCACAGATGTAGTTGAGCCCTACAACTCCATCCTCATTACCCGCAGCATTCTGATTGTGCCTTCATGGTAGACAATGAGGCTATCTATGACATCTGTCATAGAAACCTCAATATTGAACACCCAACCTACAATAACCTAAATAGGTTTATAGGTCAAATTATGTTCTTCATCACTGTTTCCCTCAGATTTGATGGAGCTCTGAATGTTGATCTTACAGATTCCAGACTAACCTGGTGCCCTATCCCTGCATCCACTTTACTCTGGCCACATATGTTCCCATCATCTATTCTGAGAAAGCCTACCATTAACAGCTTTCTGTAGCAGAAATCAACAATTCATGCTTTGAGCCAGCCCACCAGATGGTGAAATGTGATCCTCACCATGGTAAATACACGGGTTGTTGCCTGTTGTGTCATGGTGACATGGTTTCCAAAGATATCATCACTGTCATTGCCACCATCAAGATCAAGTGTACCATTCAGTTAGTGTACTGTTGCCCCACTCCTTCAAAATTGTCATTAATTAATAGCCTCCCACTGTGCTACCTGGTGCAGGAGACCTGTTCAATGTACAGCAAATTGTGTGCATGCTGAGCAACACCAGAGCCATTCTTGAAGTCTGGGCTGGCGTGGAGCACAAGTTTGACCTTATGTATGCCAAGAATGTCTTTGTTCACTGTAATATGAATGAAGGCATGGAGGAATGTGAGTTTTCTGAGGCCTGTGAGAACATGGCTAACCTTGACAATTATTATGAGGAAGTTTGTGTAGATTCTGTTTAAGGAGAGGGGGAAGAAAAAGGAGAGGAATACTAAAGTTAAAAATGTCACAAAGATGTTGCTTTTATAGGAAAGCCTATATGTATTTTTAGGCTCCATGCACTGGAAAGAACAAAAACAATGGCCAATCCAGTAACAATGAGCACCTCTAGGTCCCAGATTGAACTGTCTAAAAACATGTTCCCCTAAGAGGAATTAGGCTTCCTTGGAAAAATGTCTAATTCTTGGACTTTGTAGGGATTGCACCAGGTGAGTTTGGACCAAATGCTTATACCAGAAAACATATCAAAGACACAAATCCCAACCCAAAGGGGATTCCATAGGCCAAAGACAGAACAATTTCAACATCATAGTTATTAATGACTGCAATAGATCCCAAACTCAAATATATAAACATCTAGAGCTCATGAGGACACTTTAAAGGAAAACAGGGGCGCCTGGGTGGCGCAGTCAGTTAAGCGTCTGACTTCAGCCAGGTCACAATCTCACGGTCCGTGAGTTCGAGCCCCACGTCAGGCTCTGGGCTGATGGCTCAGAGCCTGGAGCCTGTTTCCGATTCTGTGTCTCCCTCTCTCTGCCCCTCCCCCGTTCATGCTCTGTCTCTCTCTGTCCCAAAAATAAATAAACGTTGAAAAAAAAATTAAAAAAAATAAAGGAAAACAAAAAACAAATGAAACCAACTCAATATTCATCTTTGGAGGATATCAGTGAAATATGGCATCGTTTTGAAAAGTGGAAATAGTGCAAAAGTAAGCATTCATTCTTCCTTTCCGTATAGATCAAGTAACCACTTAATTAAGGGGTAGTTTGTTGTATAGAAGAATTCTAGCTAATAAATGCAGAAGAGATTATAGAATTGAAACATCACCCCTTGTATCTGTTAATGAAATGTAGATCTAGGTATTAATATTTAAAAGGATCCAAAAAACCTGAGTGAAAGGCAGATGGGAAATTTCATAGTGAATGGATCAGGTTGAAAACATCTGAACCCAAGGATACATCGCAAAGACAGAGGAGGCAAGACAGCAGGACACAATGATGCTCATGATATAACACTACAAGAAATTAAACAGCACATCTGAGGTACTCTTTCTTAAAAACCAGAATCTGAGCAGGACTCTGTATCTAATTACCAACTTGAAGGAAACAAGAGGGACCAGAGGAACAGAATATACAACACGATAGAGATACAATCACATAATCCAGAATGCAATACCATGGGTCAGAGATCCAGTTTGTGAAGTTAATCAGTGGAACATGAAAATGATAAGAGGACGTTTAGAAGAAAAGAGACCTAAGAGCTGACATCAATTTATATAAAACCACAATGAGATATCACCAAAGGCTGTAAGAACCAAATGAAAAAGATGGAAAATGCTAAATTGTCTAAGGTACAGTAACTGTATTGTTGTCTTTTTGCTTTTATAATTATCATCTTCTCACTTTTCTTAAAAAAATACCCTCCACATATGCAAAAATGCTTACTGAAGCATATTTTTCACTGTTAACACAAATTCAACGGAGTGAATGTTAAGATTTAACTGGCTTTGTTAAGCAATTCATCAATCAGAGGGCATTCTATCTAGCAAGTAGAGGGGCCCCAGAAAGCTAGAGGACCAGAAAGGGTTTTAATGGAAGTACAAATTAGTCGTAAGCAGAAAAAAAGGATTTGGGTGAGGTCACCTCCCTTTGGAAGAAAAGGGTCTTATTAGATTATCTTCTCTTCCTTTGGGTGATTGGATGGTTCACGTGACACATTGCAGTATTGGTGCTGACCAGAAAATTCCTGATTGACCAGTTTAAGTGACATTTCTGGGAAGGTTGAAAATGTAATTATGTTAGGTGCTAACCTGAAGTTTGGTGAGTTGGCTTAGCATTGAGTGATTCTACATTAAGCCTGTGGTTTTCTTTTGACACCACTGAAAGAGATATGGATCAGCCTAATATCATTCACTGTTGGCTAATGAAGTTCAACCAATGTCTCTTTCTTCTTTCTAAGTTTACTGGTTAGGAGTGTGGGCTCTGGAAACAGAGAAGGGCTAAACCCTAGTTCTCCACTTACAAACAGTGTGAGTTTGATAACTTTTACTTCACATTATAGTCACCCAATTTCCTTACCTGCAAAATTTCATTTATACAGTACTAATTGGAGAAGAAAAAAGTTTAAAGCAAAACTGCATACGCATTTTGGTTTTCACAAGGATGAATAGTCAAAAATCATATAACTTTTACAATGCTACTGAAGTTACAGTGGGAATCCTGGGAGAGTTAAAGAACTTCTATGTGCCTCAGTTTCATATTCTATAAAATGGGGAAAACAGTTGGCCCTTCCTCATGTCATTTTGAGAATTGGTTGAACTAATGCATGAACTCACTTAGAACAGTACAGGGCACATAATAATAACTCAATAAATGTCATATGTTTTTATAAATATATGCAAGTTCAGATTCTTTTGGTTTAGCTTAAAAATGTTTTTGTATGCTTTTAATACAGCTTCATAATCTTGCAAGTAAATCCTATTCATCAACTGGTGCATGTGTTTATTATTATTTTTTTTGATACGTGTTTTAAATCACTGCCACTATAACCATCATTGGACACCTAACTATGTAACATGAAATATTTAAAAAGTGCTTGGAACAACCTATGTCAGGAAAAATCACCACCATTTCTGTACATGGCCAAAGAAAAATCCGAGGGGCTCATCCTGGATTCAGTCTTATTCTCACATACCCTAATCCACAGCCACTACAGATTCCAACTGTGTAACTTCCAACAAACCTTGTTTAGGGCCAACCATGTCCACTGCACATTCCTGCAGTGCTAGGCTGTTGCTTCCTTGCTCTTCCTCTGGACTTCTGCAGGATTCTCCTAATGGTTATTTCCCAATGGTTATGCCCTTCAACCTCATCTACCACTTGCACTTTGCCTGCCAGGTTTCAGCCACTCCAGCTCATTTCCCAATGGAAAAAAACTGGTCCCATGAAAAGGCCATCCCATGCCTGTTTTCCTCTTGTTGTCCAGGGCTCACTGACAGCCCCATTTATAAAAATCCTCATCCCCACCTTTTCCTCCTCAATGGATTCCTTTATTGTCTTTAAAGCACTCATTTCCATATTCAATTGTCCTACTTATTGATTGCTAACCTGCTTATTTCCAGTTTTCCCAAGCAGAAACAAAGTGCCAAAGACACTGCCTTGTCTTGTTCAAGGTGTGGCATCCTCAGCAACTAATTCAGTGAAAGTTGTGGGTTGAATTAAGTCATTCCAAAAAACAGAAGTTGAAGTCTTAATGCCCAGTTCCTCACAAAGTAACTTTATGTGGAACTATGGATGTTGAGGATGTAATTACGTAAGATGAAGTTATAATAAAGTAGGGTGTGTCCCTAAACCAATGTGACTGGTGTCCTTATAAGAAAACACCATGTGAAGACAGAACAAGGATAACACCATATGACAGTGAAGGCAGAGATTGGAGTAATGGCGAGCCAAGAAATGCAGAGATTGCCAGCAAACCAGCAGAAGCTAGGAAGAAACATGGATACAGTCCTTGAAGGGATTCTGAGGGAGCATTGCCCTAGCAACACCTTGAATTCAGGGGTTTAGTCTCCAGAACTGTGAGACAATGAATTTCTATGGATTAAGCCACCCAGTTTGTGATACTTTGTTATGTGAGCCTTAGTAAAATACTGCAGTGTCTCCCATATCAAGCGCTGAGTAAGTATGATTGAAGAGAAAGGAATGTTCACTTTTTAAAAGTTTATTAATTTATTTTTGAGAAAGTGTAAGTTGGGTGGGGCAAAGAGAGGGAGGGAGAGGGAGAAAATCCCAAGCAGGTTCTGCACTGACAGTGTGGGGCTTGAACCCACGAACCATGAGATCATGACCTGAGCCCAAGTCAGAAGCTTTAAGCATGTGAGCCACTCAGGCACTCAAGAATTGTTCACTTTTGATCCAGATAGAGCAGATACAGATATTTAAAGGCCAGTTGTAGCAAAAAATTAATACCAAAATGAGGCATTAAATGATCCCACATTAAAAAAAAACACTTTTAATGTTTATTTATTTTTGAGAGACAGAGAGAGAGAAAGCATGAGTGGGGAAGGGGCAGAGAGAGATGGAGACAGAATCTGAAGCCAGCTCAGGCTGACAGCAGTGAGCTCCTTGAAGGGCTTGAACTCACAAACTGTGAGATCATGACCTGAGCCAAAGTTAGACACTTGACGGAAGAGCCACCCAGGTGCCCCAAGAAACCCACATTTTAAGAACACCTTGTTGCACATCTATAGTAGTGCTTTTAAATGTTGAAAAACATACCATAATACACAGGAGAAATCATTCAAAATGTAGACACTCCCACCCCATCTCCCTATTGTTCGTACAACAGACCTAGGCTGGCCCATGTATCTGCTACATTAACAAGCACACTCTGCTGATTTTTTTTTAATTTAAAAAGCTCTATATTTAGAAGACCAACATATGACACTATGAGTCTTTATAATAATATGTTTCTAAAGAAAATTATTTTTATATACATTTTCTTTTATGCTTATATAATGAATCTAGTCCATTTAAACCGAATGTGATTTCTTTCTTTTTTTTAAATTCAATTTAAGTAAAACTAACATACAGTGCTATATTAGTTTCTGGTGTACAATGTAATGATTCAACAATTCTCATTACTCATTCTCATTACTCAGCACTCACCATAGTAAGTGAACTCTTAATCGCCTTCACCTATTTCACCAATTCCCCCACTCACCTCCCCTCTTGCAACCACCAACTTGTTCTCTATATTTAAGAGTCTGTTTTGTTGTTGTTGTTGTTGTTGGCATCTCCACTGTCCATGACACAGGACACAACCACTAATATACTGCTCTGATGCCCCAGACTCTCTCAGTCACTCTTCCACCCCTGTTTTCTGCCCTGCAGAATGTTTACACACCTGCCAACTGCCAAGTCCCACCACTTCCTCCTGGTGTTTCATGCTCTGCAGGCCCAGTACTATATGTTTTCACAATCTTTTTTACAACTACAAGGTTTTTTTCATGCAGAATTAAAATCATTATGTTTACTGCAAAGCCTGGGTTTAAGAGATTGTTAGTATTTTTTACTCTTTGTAGACACTTCTTAGGAAAGAAGATTTAAGACGGTTGTTGTTTGGTGCCACCTTTTGTCAAAACTTGAACTGCAGAATAAACATTTCTCAGCAGAAAAGTAAGAATGAATACCTGTGACACAAATCCACCAGATAGAACTTTCTGAAAGTCAACATGGAAAGGGGGGGGGGATTTCGTGGGTACAGCATATTAATGGGTTCCCTGTGCACACTGCATATAATTGTATGATGTATGGTCTTTTTCATATTTAGCTTCTTTCACTTGGTTTAACATTTTCAAGGTTCATCTCTATTGCAGCATGTGTCAGTACTTTATTCCAATTTTGTCAAATAACATTCTACATTAAATTTATTCATTCATTCATTCATTCACTCATTGGTAGACATTTATGTTGTTTTCACTTTTGGCTCTTATGAATAATGATCACATAAATAAATATACTAGTTTTTTTTAAGTTTTTATTTTAATTCCAGTTAGGTAACATACACTGTTATATTAGATTCAGGTGTATAATATAGTGTTTCAACTATTCTGTACTTCACCTAGTGCTCATCACAATTGCACTACTTAATCCCCATCACTTATTTCACCCACCCAGCCCCACGTCCCTTCTGAAAACCTTCAGTTTGTTTTCTATAGTTAAGAGTGTGTTTCTTGATTTCTCTTTCTCTAATTTTCTCCTTTATTCATTTGTTTCTTAAATTCCACATATTAGTGAAATCATATGGTATTTGTCCTTCGTTGACAGAGTTATTTCACTTAGGATTATAATCTCTAACTCCATCCAGATTGTTGCAAATGACAAGTTCCTTTTTTTCGTTTAAAATTTTTATTTAAATTCTAGTTAGTTAACATACAGGGTATAGGGCAATATTGGTTTCAGGAATAGAATTTAGTGACTCATCTTTTACATATAACAACCAATGCTCATCACAAGTGCCCTCCTTAATACTCATCACCCATTTAACCAGTTCTCCTCCCACCTCCATCAATCCACAGTTTGTTCTCTATAGTTAAGAGTGTCTTATGGTTTGCTTTCCTCTGTTTTTTTCACTTCCCCTATCTTCAGCTGTTTTGTTTCCTTAATTCCACATATGACTGAAATCCTATGACATTTGTCTTTCTCTGACTTATTTTGCTTAGCATAATACACTCTAGCTCCACCCATGTCATAGCAAATCCAAACTTTCATTCTTTTGATGGCTGAGTAATATTCGATTGTGTATGTATATATACAACTTCTTGTTTTATCCATTCATCATTTGATGAACATTTGGGCTCTTTCCATACTTTGGTTATTGTTTGTACTACTGCTCTAAACATTAGGGTGCATGTGTCCCTTCTAATCAGTATTTTTGTATCCTTTGGGTAAATAGGAAGTAGTGCAATTGGTTTTGCACTACATTGCAACAGTGTCACTTCTAACCAGTATTTTTTGTATCCTTTGGGTACATACATTGTAGCGCAATTGGGTAAATATGTAGTAGTGTAATACTGTTCCCCAGAGAGGTTGCACCAGTTTGCATTCCACCAGCAGTGCAAGTATGTTCCCCTTTATCCACATCTTCACCAACACCCGTTTTTTTGTATTTGTTGTTAATTGTAGCCATTCTGACAGGTGTGAGGTGGTATCTCATTGTGGTTTTGATTTGTATTTCCCTTATGATTGATGTTGAGCATCTGTTCATGTGCCTGTTAGCTATGTGATGTCTTCTTTGGAAAAGTGTCTATTCATATCCTCTACGCATTTCTTAACTGTGTTGTTTGTTTTTTGGGTGTTGAGTTTGATAAGTTTTTTATAGATTTTGGATACTAACCCTTTATCCGATATGTCATTTGCAAATATCTTCTCTCATTCTTTAGGTGCCTGTTAGTTGTGTTGTTTCCTTCACTGTGCATAAAGAAGATTTTATCTTGATAAGTCACAATTGTTCATTTTTGCTTTTGTTTTCCTTGCTTCCAGAGATGTTTCTCACAATTAGTTGCTACAGCTGTGGTCAAAAAAGTTGCTGCCTGTGTTCTTCTCTAGGATTTTGATGGTTTCCTGTCTCACATTTAGGTCTTTCATCACAAATGGCAAGTTTCATTTTTTTTATGGTTGAATAATATAACATTGCATATTTATACCACATTTTCTTTACCCATTCATCTATTGATTGACACTTCAGCTCATACCATATCCTGGATATTGTACATAATGCTGCTATAAACATAAGAGTGCATGTATCCCCTTGAATTAGTGTTCTTATATTCATTGGGTAAAGAGTGAAGGTGCTGGATCATAGGATAGTTCTTGTTTTAATTTTTTGAGAAATACCTATACTGTTTTCAACAGTGGCTGCATTAGTTTGCATTCCCACAAACAATGATTGAGAATTCCTCTGTCTACACATCCTCAACAACACCTGTTGTTTTTTGTTTTTCATTTTTGACATTTTTTATAAGTGTCAGGTTATATCTTATTGTTGTTTTGATTTTATGTTCCCTTATGATGAGTGATGATAAGCATCTTTTCATGTGTTTGTTTGCAGTCTGTGTGTCTGCATTGGAAGGCAGCTATGCTCACCACTATACCACCAATTCTTCACTGTGTGTCTGCATTGGAGAAGTGTCTGCTCATGTCTTCTACTCATTTTTAATTGGATTATTTGTTTTTTGGGGGATTGAGTTGTATCAGTTCTATATATATATTTTGGATATTAACTCTTAATCAGACATGTAATTTGCAAATATATTCTCCCATTCACTAGGTTGTCTTTTAGTTTTGTCAATTGTTTCCTTCTCTGTGCAGAAGTTTTTTTTTTTTTAATTTTAATATATTCTGAATCGTTTATTATTTCTTTTGTATCCCTTGCGTTGGGAAACCTATCTAGAAAAAAAAAGTTGCTACAGGTGATGTCAGAGAAGTTACTGCCCATGCTCTCTTCTAGGATTTTTATGATTTCAAGTCTCACATTTAGTTTTTTAATACATTTTGAATGTATTTTTGTGTATAGTGTAAGAAAGTGATCTAGAAGGTGGCAGAGCAGCATGGCAATTCTTGGCTTCTCTCCTCCCTGAAATGCAGCTAGATCAACACTAAACTATTTTGCACACTTAGGAAATTGATCTGAGGATTAACACAACAATCTGCATAACTTGAGCTACAGAACTCAGCAGATATGTTGTGTGGAGAAGTGAACTGGAAGAGGGAAAAGCCACAGAGGTTAAGGAGCTGTTTTTGTGGAGAGGACAGAGAAAGGGTGGGAGAGTGTGGTACATTGGGAGAGTATAGGAACAGCACTCTCCCAAAAGTAGCTGGAGATAAAGAGAAAGAGTGGGAACATGCACATGGTTCTGAACAAGAAATCTGTTCCCCCAAAACATTGGGGGAAAGGAGAGGGTTTCAATACCATTAGGCCTCTATAAACAGGGGAGCACAGAGTTGGAAATTCCAGAGTTCAATACCTGGCTGTGCTCTGGTGGGAAGGAAGGGAGAATCCCCAGGAGTAGGCAGTGAGGTCTGAGGGGTCCTTGAGCCACATGGAGAGAAGTGGTTCCCCTGCTTAGAGGGCATTTTGTAGATGTCATTTGGCCTCCCCACAGACAAAGGTCCCAGCAGACCCCAGAGAACAGCCACGTTTGCTGGTATTGCAAAAAATCTCCAGAATGAGGTGAAAACTGGTGCTAGATATGTGTTGTGATGTGCCATAATTACTGACACTTTGCCACTGTGTGATCACACAAACTTTATATGGGGCAAGCAGGCACCCAGTCAGTGTTCAACAAGACCCTCCCCCAGAGGGTCAGAGCAGGTCCAAGCTGCAGGGTTTTCAAAAGTGAGGAATTTGGAAACACAGCCCCATCTGAGGTAAAATTCAGGAGGAAGGAGCTGCCTGGCACAATGACAACTTGGACAAGGACAGTGTAGAAGCAGGGAGTTGGCGGAAGCCCGAGACAAAGGAGGGATGCTTGACTGCAGGTTGGTGGGAGCTCAGAGTTCCTGTGCCAGAAACTAGGAAGCTGGGCAATGCCATGTTCACCTCTCCAACGCATGCACATACACGTGAGTGCACATGCATGCCACACAGATCCACACAGTAAGATAAGCAGGGCCACCTAGTGGAGAACGGAACCATTACACCAAGCCCCATCCAACTGTACCCTCCAAGTACAAGCCCTAGAGGACCAACACAAGTCTGTCTGCTTAGTGTCCACACTATAGAGTGATTCATAGTTTAAGTTCTAGGGGAAACTGGATATAACTTCATTCGAGTTTCATTCTGTTTTCTGTTTCATCTATTCCTTTATTTTTTTTTTTTGCTTTTGTTTAAATTATTTATTTCTTTTTCTTTTTGTCCTTTCTTTTCTTTTTCTTGGATACAGAAAGAGAAAAATTTATTTTTATTTTTATTTTTAAATTTTTTCAAAAAATCTTTTTACTATGTTTTTTATTGTTCTGTAAATTTTTAAAATTCTATTACACTTTCTTCATTTTATTTTATTCTATTTTACTGTATACATTAAAAAAATTTAAGCCTTTTCTTACTTTTTCTTTCTTTTTTTCTTTTCTTTCCCTTTTCCCCCTATTCTATCAAGCTTCTTTCAACAATCAGACCAAAACACACCTAGGATTTAGCTTCCTTTACCTGATTTTATGTGTTGTTTTAATTTTTTAATTTTTAATTTTTATTTATTTTATTAATTCTTTTCTTCCTCCAAAATGACAAAATGAAGGAGTTCATCCCAAAAGAAAGAACAGTAAGAAATGGCAGCCAGGGGCTTAATCAACACATATATAAGCAAGATGTCTGAACTAGAATTTAGAATCATGATGATAGGACTACTAGCTGAGGTTGAAAAAAGCATTCAATCCCTTTCTGTGGAGGTAAAAGAAATAAAACATAGGAAGAAATTAAAAATGCTATAACCAAGACATAATCTCAAATGGACATCCACAGTGGCAAGGATGGATGAAACAGAGCATGAATCAGCGATATAGAAGAAAAATTATGGAGAATAATGAAGGAGAAAAAGATGTAAACCAAGGCAAAAGATCACAAAACCAGAATTAGAGAACTCAGTGGCTTATTAAAAATGAATAACATCCAAATCTGAAGAGTCCTAGAAGATGAAGAGAGAAAAAAAGGGTAGAAGGCTTATGTGAACAAATTATAGTGGAAAACATTCCTAATCTGGGGAAAGACAGACATCAAATTCTAAGAAGCACAGAGAACTCCCATTAGATGCAAAAAAAAAAGACCATTAACAAGACATGCCATAGTGAAATTCACAAAATACACAGACAAGGCATACCATAGTGAAATTCACAAAATAAAAAGACAAAAAAATAATTATGAAAGCAGCAAAGGAAAGAGTCCTTAACCTATAAGGGAAGACACATCAGGTTTGCAGCAGACCTATCCACAGAAACTTGACAGGCCAGAAAGGAGTGGCAGGATATATTCATGTGCTGAATCAGAAGAATATGTAGCCAAGAATTCTTTATCCAAAAAGGCTATCATTCAAAATGGAAGGAGAGATAAAGAGTTTTCCAGACAAACAAAAACTAAAGGAGTTTGTGACCACTAAACCACCCCTACATGAAATTTTAAGGGGGACACTCTGAGGGGGGAAACGATGAAACAAAACAAAAAAGACTAGGAAAAAAACAGAGAACACCACCAGAAACTCCAACTCTACAGGCAATACCATGGCAATAAATCCATATCTTTCAGTACTCACTCTAAATGTCAATGGACTAAACACTCTAATAAAAATACGGAGGGTATCAGAATGGATAAAAAAAAAACCCAAGATCCATCTATATGCTGTTTACAAGAGACTCATTTTAGACCTAAAGCTACCTTTAGACTGAAAATAAGGGGATGGAGAACCATCTATCATGCTAATGGTCACCAAAAGAAATCTGGAATAGCCATACTTATATCATACAAACTAGATTTTAAAATAAAGACTGTAACAAGAGATTAAGAAAGGCATTATATCATAATTTGTAACAAGAGATGAAGAAGGGCATTATATCATAATTAAGAGTTCTATCTACCAAGATCTATAAATTGTAAGCGTTTATGCTCCCAAGGTGGACACCCCAAAATATATAAATCAACTGATTACAAACATACAGAAACTCATTGATAATAATACTATTAGTAGGGGACTTCAATACCCCACTTACAACAATGGACAGATCACCTAAACAGAAAATCAACAAGGAATCAATGGCTTAGAAAGACTCACTGGATCGGATGGACTTAACAGACATATACAGAACATTTCATCCTAAAGAAACAGGATACATATTCATCTTGAGTACACATAGAACATTCTCTAGAATAGATCACATACTGGGACACGGATCAGCCCTCAACAAGTACAAAAATGATCGAGATCATACCTTGCATATTTCCAGACCACAACACTATGAAACTTGAAATCAGCCACAAGAAAAAAATTTGGAAAGACCACGAATACTTGGAGATTAAAGGATATCCTGCTAAAGAATGAATGCGGAAACCAAGAAAATAAAGAGGAAATTAAAAAGCATATGAAAGCCAATGAAAATGATAACATAGGAGCGCCTGGGTGGCTCAGTCAATTAAGTGTCTGACTTCAGCTTAGGTCATGATCTCACGGTTCATGGGTTCGAGCCCCCAATGGGTTCTGTGCTGACAGCTCAGAGCCTGGAGTCTGCTTCAGATTCTATGTCTCCCTCTCTGCCCCTCCCCTGCTGACACACACACACACACACACACACACACACACACACACCCTCTCTCTCTCAAAAATAAATAAACATTAAAAAATAGAAAGAAAATGATAACACGACCCCCTGATACCTCTGGGATGCAGCAAAGGCGGTCATAAGAAGGAAGTATATAGCAGTCCAGGTCTTTCTAAAGAAAGAAGAAAGGTCTCAGATACACAACCTAAACTTACATCTCAAAGAGCTGAAAAAAGAATAGCAAATAAAACCCCAAACCCACAGAAGACAGGAAATAATAAAGATTAGAGCAGAAATCAATGCTATCAAAATCAAAAAAAGAGTAGAACAGATTAATGAAATCAGGAGCTGGTACTTTGAAACAATTCACAAAATTGATAAATCCCTTGGAAGATTGATCAAAAAGAAAAAAAGAAAGGCCCCAAATAAATAAAATCAAGAATGAAAGAGGAGAGATCACAACCAACACAGTAGAAATAAAAACAATAATAAGGGAATATTATGGGCAATTATATGCCAATAAAATGGGCAATCTGGAAGAAATGGACAAATTTCTAGAAACATATACACTACCAAAACTGAAACAGGAAGAAATATAAAATTTGAACAGACCCATAACCAGTAAAGAAATCAAATTAGTAATCAAAAATCTCCCCAAGAAAACAAGAGTCCAGGGTTGGATCACTTTCCAGGGGAATTCTACCAAACATTTAAGGAAGAGTTAACACCTATTCTTTTGAAGCTGTTCCAAAAAATAGGAATGGAAGGAAAACTTCCAAACTCATTCTATGAGGCCAGCATTACCTTGATTCAAAATGGATGTAAAAATTCTCAACACAATACTAGCCAACCAGATGCAACAATACATGAAAAGAACTATTCACCATGATCAAGTGAGATTTATACCTGGGATGCATGGCTGGCTCAATATCCACAAATCAATCAATGTGATACATCACATTAATAAAATAAAGAATCAGAATCACACGATCCTCTCAATAGATGCAGAGAAAGCATTTGTCAAAATACAGCATCCTTTCTTGATAAAAACCCTCAAGCAAGTAGGGATAGATGGAACATACTTCAAGATCATAAAAGCCACATACTAATGACCCACCATTAATACCATCCTCAAAGGGGAAAACCTGAGAGCTTTCCCCCTAAGGTCAAGAACACGACAAAGATGTCCACTCTCACTACTGTTATTCACCATCGTGTTGGAAATCCTAGCCTCAGCAATCAGATAACACAAAGAAATAAAAGGCATCCAAATGGGCAAGGAGGGAGTGAAACTTTCACTCTTCACAGATGACATGATACTTTATGTGGAAAACCCAAAATATCCCCCCCCCACACACAACTGCTAGAAATGATCCATGAATTCAGCAAAGTCAGAGTATATAAAATCAATGCACAAAAATCGGTTGCATTTCTATGTACCAATAGTGAAGCAACAGAAAGAGAAATCAAGAAATCTATCCCATTTACAATTGCACCCATTACAGTAAAATACCTAGGAAAAAAAACCTAACCAAATAGGTGAAAAATCTATACACTGAATACTTTGAAAAGCTTCTGGAGGAAATTGAAGAAGACACACCTACACAAAAATGAAAAATATCCCATGCTTATGGATTGGAAGAAAAAATATTGTTAAAATGTCGATACTACCCAAAGAAATCTACATATTCAATGCAATCCCTATCAAAATTATACCAGCATTCTTCACATAGCTAAAACAAACAATCCTTAAATTTGCATGGAACCAGAAAAGACCCCGAATAGCCAAAGCAATCCTGAAAAAGAACACCAAAGCTGGAGACGTCACAATTCCAGATTTCAAGATGTATTACAAAGCTCTAATCATCAAAACAGTATGGTACTGGCACAAAAACAGACACATTGATGAATGGAACAGAATACAGAACCCAGAAATGGACCCACAAATGTATGGCCTACTTATCATTGACAAATCAGGAAAGAATATCCAATGAAATACAGTCTGTTCAGCAAATGGTGTTGGAAAAATTGGACAGCAACATGCAGAAGAATGAACCTGGAACACTTTCTTACACTATACACAAAAATCAAATCAAAATGGATGAAAGACCTAAATGTAAGACAGGAAGCCATCAAAATCCTAGAGGAGAAAGCAGACGAAAAAACTCTTTGACCTCATCCACAGCAACTTCTTACTCAACATGTCTCCAGAAGCAAGGGAAACAAAAACAAAAATGAACTATTGGGACCTCATCAAGATTAAAAAACAAACAAACAAACAAAAAAAAAAACTACTTCTGCAGAAAAGGAAACAATCAACAAAACTAAAAAGCAACATATGGAATGGAAGAAGATATTTGCAAATGACATATGAGTTAAAGGGTTAGTATCCAAAATCTATAAGTACAGTATCAAACTAGTCATGCAAGAAAACAAAAAAATCCGGTGTAGAAATGAACAGCAGACATGAATGAACACTTTCCCAAAGAAGACATCCAGATGGCTAACAGGCACATGAAAACATGCCAACATTACTCACCATCAGGGAAACACAAATCAAAACTGCAATGAGATACCATCTCACACCTATCAGAATGGCTGAAGTTAACAACTCAAGCAACAACAGATGTTGGCGAGGATTCAGAGAAAGCAGAACCCTTTTGTACTGCTCGTGGGAATGCAAACTGGTGCAGCCACTCTGGAAAACAGTATGGAGGTTGGTCAAAAAATTAAAAATAGAACAATCTTGCGACCCAGAAATTGCACTACTAGGTATTTATCCAAAGGATACAGGAGCGATTATTTGAAGGGGCACATGCACACCAATGTATATAGCGGTGCTATTGACAATAGCCAAATTATGGAAAGAGCCCAAATGTCCATTGACTGATGAATGGATAAAGAAGTGATTATACACACACACACACACACACACACACACACACATACAATGGGATGTTACTGGGTGATGAAAAGGAATGAATCTTTCCATTTGCAACAACATGGATGGAACTAGAGTGTATTATGCTAAGCAAAATTAGTCCATCAGAGAAAGACAAATTTCATGTGACTTCACTCATATGTGGAATTTAAGATACAAAACAGATGAGGGGCACCTGGGTAGCTCAGTTGGTTAAGTCTCCAACTTCAGCTCAGTTCATGATCTCACAGTTTGTGAGTTCAAGCCCCATGTCGGGCTCTGTGCTAATAGCTTGGAGGCTGAAGCCTACTTCAGATTCTGTGTCTCCCTCCCTCTGCCCCTCCCCCACTCACACTCTGTCTCTGTCTCTCAAAAATGAATAAATATTATTTTTTTAAAAAAGATACAAAACAGATGAACATAAGGGAAGGGAAACAAAAATATATAAAAACACAGAGAGGGACAAAACATAAGAGATTCTTAAATACAGAGAACGAACTGAGGGTTGCTGGAAGGGTTTTGAGTAGAGAGATGAGCTAAATGGGCAAGGGGCATTGAGGAGGACACTTGCTGGGATGAGTACTGGGTGTTATATATAGGGGGTGAATCACTGGATTCCACTCCTGAAATCATTATTGCACTATATGCTAACTAACTTGGATGTAAACTAAAAATTAATTAACTTAAAATAATTGGTCCAGTTTCATTCTTTTGCATGTTGCTGTCCAGTTTTTCCAACACCATTTGTTGAAAAGATTTTTTTCCATTGGGTATTCTTTCCTGCTTTGTCAAACACTAAATGACCATATTGTTATGATTTCATTTCTGGGTTTTCTATTCAGTTCCATTGATCTATGTGTCTATATTACTGGCAGTACCATACTGTTTTGATTCCTACAGCTTTGTAATATAACTTTAGTCTGGAATTATGATGTCATAAGCATTCCTTTTCTTTTTCAAGGTTGCCTTGGCTATTTTTTTTTTAATTTTTTTTTCAACGTTTATTTATTTTTGGGACAGAGAGAGACAGAGCATGAACGGGCGAGGGGCGGAGAGAGAGGGAGACACAGAATCAGAAACAGGCTCCAGGCTCCGAGCCATCAGCCCAGAGCCCGACGCGGGGCTCGAACTCACGGACCGCGAGATCGTGACCTGGCTGAAGTCGGACGCTTAACCGACTGCGCCACCCAGGCGCCCCCTTGGCTATTTGTTTTTGTGTGTGTGTGTGGTTCCACACAAATTGTTTGTTTTAGTTCTGTGAAAAAATGCTGTTTGTAATTTGATAGGTGTTACATTAGATGTGTAAATTAATTTGAGTAGTATGGATATTTTAACAGTATGGATATTCTTCCAATGCATGAGCATGGATTCTATTTCTTTGTGTCATCTTCATTTGCTTTCATCAGTGTTTTATACTTTTCATAGTTTTGGTCTTTCACCTCTTTGGTTAGGTTTATCCTAGGTATCTTATTATTTTTGTTATAATTATAAATGTGATTTTCTCAATTTCTCTTTCTTCTAGTTCATTATTGGTGTATAGAAATGCCATAGATTTTGGTAGATTGATTTTGTATTCTGCGACTTTACCCAATTTGTTTATCAGTTCTAGAACAAAATTTTTTGGTGGAGTCTTTTGTGTTTTCTACACAGAGTATCATGTTATCTGAAAATAGTGAAAGTTTTACCTCTTCCTTGCCCATTTGGATGCCTTTTATTTCTTTTTGTAGGCTGACTGTTGTGGATAGCACTTCCAGTACTCTGTTGAATAAAAGTGTTGGAAGTGGACATCCTTGCCATGTTCCTGACCTTAGAGAAAAACCTCTCAGGTATTCCCCATTAAGAACGATATTAGCTGTAGAATTTTCATATATGACCCATATTATGTTGAGGTATTTCCCCTCTAAACCTATTTTGTTGAGTGTTTATTTTTAAGAATATTTATTTGTTTTGAGAAAGAGGGAGAGCAAGTGGGGGAGGGGCAGAGAGAGAGAAGGAGAGAATTCCAAGCAGACTGTGCACTGAGTGCAGAGCCTGATGCTGGGCTTGTGCTCATGAACCTTGTGATCATGACCTGAGCTGAAGAGCCAGACTCTTTTTTTTTTATTTCAATATATGAAATTTATTGACAAATTGGTTTCCATACAACACCCAGTGCTCATCCCAAAAGGTGCCCTCCTCAATACCCATCACCCACCCTCTCCTCCCTCCCACCCCCCATCAACCCTTTGTTCTCAGTTTTTAACAATCTCTTATGCTTTGGCTCTCTCCCACTCTAACCTCTTTTTTTTTTCCTTCCCCTCCCCCATGGGTTTCTGTTAAGTTTCTCAAGATCCACATAAGAGTGAAACCATATGGTATCTCTCTTTCTCTGTATGGCTTATTTCACTTAGCATCACACTCTCCAGTTCCATCCACGTTGCTACAAAAGGCCATATTTCATTCTTTCTCATTGCCACGTAGTATTCCATTGTGTATATAAAGCACAATTTCTTTATCCATTCATCAGTTGATGGACATTTAGGTGAAGAGCCAGACTCTTAACTGACTGAGCCACCCAGGTACCCCAAATGTTTTATGATGAATGTCTGTTGTATTTTGTCAAATTCTTTTTCTGCATCAAGGGAAATGATCATATGGTTCTTATCCTGTCTCTTATTGCTGTGACATAACACGCTGATTGATTTCAGAACATTGAACCACCCTTGCAACCCAGGAATAAATCCCACTTCATGGCAGTGAATCATTTTTTTTAATGTAGTGTTGGATAAGGTTTGCTAGTATTTTATATTTTTATCTTCACTAATTTAATGTTGGATAAGGTTTCACTAATGTAGTGTAATTAACTAATTCACGAATTAGTAATTCACTAATGTAGTGTTGAATGAGGTTTGCTAGTATTTTATTTATTTTATTTTATTTATCTTCAGATTTTGAATCTATGTTCATAGAGATAATGGCCTGTAGTTTTTTTTAAGTTTATTTTGAGAGAAAGAGCACTGCTAGTGGGGGAGAGTTAGAGAGAGGGAAGACAGAAAATACCAAGCAGGCTCCCAGCTGTCAGCACAGAGCCCAACATGGGGCTCCATCTCATGAACAGCAAGATTCGTGAACTTGAGCAAAAATTAAGAGTTGGACACTTAACTGACTGAGCCACCCTGGTGTCAACTGTAGTTCTCTTTTTTAGCAGGGTCTTGGGTTTTAGAATCAGGGTAATGTGGCCTCATGGAATTAGTTGGGAAATTTTCTTTCCATTTTTATTTTTGGGGATAGTTTGAGATGAATAGGTAGCAACTTCTCTTTAAATGTTTGGTAGATTTCACCTGTGAAATCATATTTTCCTGGATTTTTCTTTGTTGGGAATTTTTTGGATTACTGCTGCAATTTCTTTTCTGGTAATTGGTCTGTTCAATTATTTTTTTTCATTTTTCTATTTTCATAGGTTGTATATTTGTAATTGGTCTGTTCAATTATTTTTTTCATTTTTCTATTTTCATAGGTTGTATATTTGTAGGAATTTAACCATTTCTTCTAAGTAGTCCAATATGTTGACATATAGGTTTTTATACTCTTATTATTGTTTGTATTTCTGTAGTGTTGGTTGTTACTTCTTCACTCTCATTTGTGATTTTATTTACTGGAATTCTTTCTCTTTTTTCTTAATAAGCCTGGCTACAGATTTATCAATTTTATTGATTGTTTCCAAGAACCAGCTTCTGGTTTCATTGATTTACTCTTTTTTTTTTCTTGGATGGAGGTGTTCTATATCATTTATTTCATTTCTTGGGGTTTTATTTATGTTTCTTTCTTAAGTTTATTTATTTTGAGAGAGAGATCAGGGGAGGGGCAGAGAGAGATGGAGAGAGAGAATCCCAAGCAGGCTTTTCCCTGTCAGCACAGAGCCCAACAGGGGCTTGAACTCACCACAGACCATGAGATCAAGATGCAAGCTGACACCAAAAGTGGGACAGTTAACCAACTGAGCCACCCAGGGGCTGCTAGGTTTTTATTTAAATTCCAGTTAGTTTACAATGTAATATTAATTTGAAGTGTACAATATAGTGATTCAACACTTCCATAAAACACCTGGTGCTTATCACAATAAGTGCACTCCTTAATCCCCATCACCTAATTAACCCCCACATCTCCCCTCTGGTAACTATCTGTACTCTATAGTTAAGAGTCTATTTATTGGTTTGCCTCTCTTGCTTTTCCCCCATTTTGCTCATCTGTTTTGTTTTGTGATTTCTACATATGAGTGAAATAATATGGTATTTGTCTTTTTCTGACAGACTTATTTCACTTAGCATAATACCCTCTAGCTCCATCCATGTCATTGCCAATGGCAATATTTCATTATTTTTGATGGCTGAGTAATACTCCATTGTATATATAGAACATATCTTCTTTATCCATTTATCAGTCAATGGACATTTGGACTCTTTCCATAATTTGGATATTGTTGATAATACTGCTATAAACATCGGGATATATGTGTCCCTTCTAATCAGTATTTTTGTATCCTTTGGGTACATACCTGGTAGTGCAATTATAGGATTGTAGGGTAGTTCTATTTTTAACTTTTTGAGGAACTCCATACTGTTCTTCATAGTGGCTGTACCAGCTTGTTTTCCCACCAACAGTGCAAGAGTGGTCCCCTTTTTCCACATCCTCACCAACATCTGTTGTTTCCTGTGTTATTGATTTTAGCCATTCTAACAGGTGTAAGGTGGTATCTCATTGTGGTTTTGATTTGTATTTCTCTGATGAAGAGTGAAGTTGAGCATCTTTCATGTGTCTGTTGGCTATATGTATGTCTTCTTGGGAAAAAACTCTATTCATGACTCCTGACCATTTTTCAATTGGATGGTCCATTTTTGGGGGCATTGAGTTTTATATGTTCTCTACACATTTTTGGTACTAACCTTCATTGAATGTGTCATTGTCAAATATCATCTTCCATTCCGTATGTTACCTTTTAGTTTTGTTCATTGTATCTGTCATTGTGCAGAAGACTTTTATTTTGATGAAATCACAATAGTTTATTTTTGCTTTTATTTCCCTTGCCTCAGGAGATGTATCTAGAAAAATGTTCTATGGCTGATGTTAAAAAGGTTACTGCCTGTCTTCTCCTCTAGAATTGTAATAGTTTGATGTCTCACATTTAATTCTTTAATCCATTTTGAGTTTATTTTTGTGTATAGGGTAAGAACATGGTCCAGTTTCATTCTTTTGCAGGATGCAGTCTAGTTTTCCCATGACCATTTGTTGAAGATATTGTCTTTTTTTCCATTAGGCATATTATTCCTGCTTTATCAAACATTAATTGACCATATAGTTATGGGTTCATTTCTGGGTTTTCCATTTTGTTCCATTGATCTATATGTCTATGTTTGTGCCAGTACCTTACTATTTGATCATTACAGCTTTTTGATATAAACTCAAGTCTGTAATTGTGATGCCTCCAGCTTGACTTTTCTTTTTCAAGTTTGCTTTGACTATTTGGGGTCTTTTGTGGTTCCATACTAATTTAGGATTGATTGTTTTAGCTCAATGCAAAATTCTGATGGTATTTTTATATGGATTGCATTAATTGTGTAGATTGCTTTGGATAATATGGACATTTTAACAATATTTGTTCTTCTAACCCATGGGCATGGATTCCATTTGTCTCTTCTTCAGTTTCTTTCATCAATGTTTTATACTGTTTAGAGTACATGTCTTTAGACCTCTTTGCTTAAGTTTATTCCTAGCTACCTTAGTGTTTTGGGTGCAATTGTAAATGGGATTGATTCCTCAATTTCTATTTCTGTTCCTTCATTATTGGTGTATACAAATGCAACAGGTTTCTGTGTGTTGATTTTTGTATCCTGTGACTTTGCTGAATTTGTGTATCAGTTCCAGCAATTTTTTGGTGAATTACTTTGGGTTTTCTATATAGAGTATCATGTCATCTGAAAATAGGGAAAGTTTCCCTTTTTTGATGATTTGGATGCCTTTTATTTTTTGTTTTCTGATTGCTATGGCTAGGGCCTCCATTTCTATGTTAAATAAGAGTGAGGACCTCCATTTCTATGTTAAATAAGAGTGGTCAGTGTGGACATCCTTGCCTTGTTCCTGACCTAAGAGGAGTTTTTTTCCCATTGAGGATAATATTAGCTGTGGGTTTTTCACATATGGCCTTTATTATGTTGGGGTGTTTCCTGTATGCCCACTTTGTTGAGGGTTTTTACTGTAAATGGATGTTTCACACTGTCAAATGCTTTTACTGCATCTAGAAATTATCATAGTGTTCTTATCCTTAGTTTTACTAATGTGGTATGTCACATTGATTGATTTGAGAATATTGAACTACTCTGGAAACACAGGAATAAATCCCATTTGATCATGGTGAATGATTCTTTTAATGTGTTGTTGGATTTTGTTTGCTAGTATTTTATCATCCAAAATTTTTGCATCTATATTCATGGGGGATATTGGCCTGAATTTCTCTTGTGTAGGGGATTTCTCTTTGTCTGGTTTTGGAATCAGGGTAATGCTGGTCTCATTGAATGATTTTGTATATCTTCCTTCCATTTCTGTTTTTTGTAATAGTTTGAGAAGAATTGGTATTTAGTCTTCTTTAAACATCTGGTAGAATTCTGGCCCTGGATTTTCTTTTGCTGGGATTTTTTTGATTACTGATTCAATTTCTTTGCTGGTTATTGTTACATTCAAGTTTTCTATTTATTTATATTTCAGATTTGGCCATTTATATGTTTTTAGTTTATCCATTTCTTTCATGTAGCTAGTCCAATTATTGGCATATAGTTTTTCGTAATATTCTCTTTTAATTGTTTGTGTTTCTGTAGTGTTGGTTGCTATTTATCCTCTCTCATTTGTGATTTTATTTATTTTGGTTTATTTTCTTTCCTTTTTGTTAATTATGGCTAGAGATTTGTCAATTTTATTTGTTTTTTTAATGAACTAGTTTCTTGTTTCATTGATCTGTTCTAATTGTTTTTTTTTCTTTTTATAGTTTCTATATCATTTCTTTCTGCTATAAGCTTTATTATTTCCTTCCTTCTGCTGAATGTAGGCTTCATTTGTTGTCACTTTTCTAGCTCCTTTAGGTATAAGTTTAGGTTATTTATTTGAGACTTTTCTTGCTTCTTGATGTAGGACTGTAATGCTACACACTTCCATCTTAGGACCACTTTTGCTGCATCCCAAAGGTTCTGGACCATTGTGTTTTCATTTTTATTTGTTTCCAGGTATTTCTTTCTTTCTTCTTTGATTTCCTTGTTGACACATTCATTGTTTAGTAGCATATTGTTTAACTTCCACGTAAACGTGGTCTTTCCAAATATTTTCTTGTGATTCACTGCAAGCTTCGTAGTGTTGTGATCAGAAGAGACGTGTGGTAGGATTTCAATCTTTTCGTATTTGTTGAGGTCTTATTTGTGAGTTAATATGTGATCATTCTGGAGAATGTCCCATGTGCATCTGAAGAGAGTGTGTGTTCTGCTGTTTTAGGGTTGAATGTTCTAAATATTTCTGCTAAGTACTTCTTGTCCAGTGTGTTATTCAAAGTCATTGTTTCCTTTTGATTTGTTGTTTAGATGATCTGTGCATTGATGTAAATGTGGTGTTAAAGTCCTCTACTTTGTTGTATTATTATCAATTAGTTCTTTCATGTTTGTAATTGTTTTATATATTTGTGTGCTTCCATTTTGGGGAAAAAATATTTATACTTGTTAGATCATCTTGTTCAATTGTCCCCTTTATTATGATATAGTGCCCTTATTTGTCCCTTTACATTCTTTATTTTATAAATAAGTATTGCTACTCCAGTTTTCGTTTGATATCCATCTGTGTGATAAATATTTCTCCATCCCCTCTCTTTCACTCTGCTAGTGTCTTTAGGTCTAAAATGAGCCTATTGTAGGCAACATATATATAGGTCTTATTCTTTATTTTTTTTAAAATCTATTCTGGCACGCTTTGTCTTTTGATTGGAGCATTTAGTTCATTTACATTCAAAGTAATTATTGATAGATATTTAATTATTTCCATTCTATTACTTGTTTTGACATTGTTTCTGGAGATTTTCTCTTATCCTTTCTTGTTTATTTGTTTTTTGTTTTGGTGTTTGTTTTCAATTTTTGTGGCCATTCTTTTCCACTCAAAGAGTCTCCTTTAATATTTCTTGCAAGGCTGATTTAGATTTTAGGAACTCCTTAAAGTTTGTTTTTCTGGGAAACACTTTATCTTTATTTCTATTCTGAATGATACCTTGCTGGATAAAACATTCATGGCTATAGATATTTCCCAGTCAGCACTTTGAAAATATTATGCCACTCCCTTGTGGCTTGGAATGTTTCTGCTATAAAATCCCTGATAGCCTTATGGGCTTTCCCTTATATGTAAGGGTTTTCTTTTGTATTGTTATTTTAATTTTTATCACAACATATTGCCACTTTAATTACAATATGTCTTGGTGTGGATCTGCTTTCGTTGATTTTTCTGGGGATTTTTTGTGCCTTCTGGATTGGGATATTTCTTCCCTTCCCATAACAATGAGTTTTCAGCTATTATTTATTCAAATAAATTTTTTGTACCCTTTTCTCTCTCTTCTTCCTCTGTGATATCTACAATGAAAGTGTTATTATATTTGATGAGCTACTGAGTTTCCCATGTCTATTTTCATTTTACAAAATTGTTTTTTCTCTCTTTTCTTCAGATTGATATGAGAAATATTGATACATATCTAGTCTTCAGGTATTATAAGGACACATTGTTAGGAATCCTATCATTTAAAAACTTCTACTGAAGAGATATTGGGATAGATGCCTGTCAATGGAAACTAGGAGAATGAAAGAAATTTTTTTTTATGTCTCATTTTCCTCTTTTGTAAAATGAGCAAAAAAATTGGCTACTCCTCATCAGTTGGTGGGTTGTAATTGACTTAGCGAATTCATGAACACACTTAGTGCAAGTCACACAGTAACAGCTTAATAAAAGCTAGAAGTTTTTTTTAAATAAATATATGCAAGTTCAGATTCTAACACAGTTGATAGTTTCAGAAATACTATTCATGTTTCCTTAAAAGGATAATAATCTTACAACTGAATCTTATTCAACTGATGCATTTCATTCTTTTTTAATTTTTAACGTTCATTTATTTTGAGAGAGAGAGAGAGAACAAATGGGGAGGGGGCAGAGATAAAGAATCCCAACTAGAAGGAACATACTTAAACATCATAAAAGCCATTTATGAAAAGCCCATAGCTAATATCATCCTCAATAGGGAAAAACTGAGAGGTTCCCCCCGAGATTGGGAACATGACAGTGATGTCCACTTGCACTGCTATTGTGTAACATAGTGTTGGAAGTGCTAGCCTCATCAATCAGACAGCAAAAGGAAATCAAAGGCATCAAAATTGGCAAGGATGATGTCAAGCTTTCAGTTTTTGCAGATGACATTATATTATACATGGAAAACCAGATAGACTCCACCAAAAGTCTGCTAGAACTGATACATGAATTCAGCAAAGTTGCAGGATACAAAATCAATGTATAGAAATCAGTTGCATTCTTATACACTAATAATGAGGCAACAGAAAGGCAAATAAAGAAACTGATCCCATTCACAATTGCACCAAGAAGCATAAAATACCTAGGAATAAACCTAACCAAAGATGTAAAAGATCTGTATGCTGAAAACTATAGAAAGCTTATGAAGGAAATTGAAGAAGACATAGAGAAATGGAAAAACATTCCATGCTCATGGGTTGGAAGAATAAATATTGTTAAAATGTAAATACTACCCAAAGCTATCTACACATTCAATGCAATCCCAATCAAAATTGCACCAGCATTCTTCTCAAAGCTAGAACAAGCAATCCTAAAATTTGTATGGAACCACAAAAGACCCCGAAAGCCAAAGTAATTTTGAAGAAGAAGACCAAAGCAGGAGGCATCACAATCCGAGACTTTAGCCTCTACTACAAAGCTGTAATCATGAATACATCATGGTATTGGCACAAAAACCGACACATAGACCAATTGAATAGAACGGAAACCCCAGAATTAGCCCTATAAAAGTATGGCCAACTAATCTTTCAGAAAGCAGGATAGAATAGCCAATGGAAAAAAGTCTCTTTAACAAATGGTGCTGGGAGCACTGGACAGCAACATGCAGAAAGATGAAACTAGATCACTTTCTTACACCATTCACAAAACTAAACTCAAAATGGATAAAGGACCTGAATGTGAGACAGGAAACCATCAAAATCCTAGAGGAGAAAGCAGGGCAAAACCTCTCTGACCTCAGACGCAGCAATTTCTTACTTGACACATACCCAAAGGCAAGGGAATTAAAAGCAAAAATGAACTATTGGGACCTCATGGAAATAAAAAGCCTCTGCACTTCCAAGGAAGCAATCAACAAAACTAAAAGGCAACAAATGGAATGGGAAAAGATAGTTGCAAATGACATATTGGACAAAAGGCTAGTATCCAAAATGTATAAAGAGCTCACCAAACTACACACCCAAAAAACAAATAATCCAGTGAAGAAATGGGCAGAAAACATGAATAGACGCTTCTCTAAAGAAGACATCCCGATGGCCAAGAAGAACATGAAAAGATGCTCAACATCGCTCCTCATCAGGGAAATACAAATCAAAACCACACTCAGATATCATCTCACGCTAGTCAGAGTGGCTAAAATGAACAAATCAGGTGATTATAGATGCTGGCGAGGATGTGGATAAATGGGAACCCCCTTGCACTTTTGGTGGAAATGCAAACTAATGCAACCACTAGGAAAACAGTGTGGAGCTTCCTCAGAAATTTAGAAATAGATCTACCCTATGACCCAGCAATAGCACTGCTAGGAATTTACCCAAGGGATACAGGAGTAAAGATGCATAAGGGCACTTGTACCCCAATATTTATAGCAACACTTTCAACAATAGCCAAATTATGGAACGGATGAATGGATAAAGAAATTGTGGTTTATATACACAATGGAAAACTACATGGCAATAAGAAAGAATGAAATATGGCCTTTTGTAGCAACGTGGATGGAACTGGAGAGTGTTATGCTAAGTGAAATGAGTCATACAGAAAAAGACATACCATATGTTTTCACTCTTATGTGGATCCTGAGAAACTTACCAGAAGACCATGGGGGAGGGGAAGGAAAAAGAAGAGGTTATAGAGGGAGGGAGCCAAAACATAAGAGACTCTTAAAAACTGAGAACAAACTGAGGATTGATGGGGGTGGGAGGGAGGGGAGGATGGATGATGGGTATTGAGGAGGGCACCTGTTGGGATGAGCACTGGGTGTTGTATGGAAACCAATTTGATAATAAATTTCATATTAAAAAAAAAGAGAGAATCTGAAGCAGGCTCCTCACTCCATGCTGAGCCTTACATAGGATCAGTCTCATGACTGTGAGGTCATTACCTGAGCCAAAATCAAGAGTTGGATCCTTAACTGACTAAGCCACCAAGGTGCCCCCAACTAATGCATGTTTTAAATCACTTACTTTCACTATAACCACCATTGGATACCTAATTCTCATGTGAATTACTCAAAAGTGGTTGGAACAATGGATCTTAGAAAACAGCACCACTATTTCTGCATGTGGTTGTACAAAATGCTGAGGGCTCATCTACGATCTTGTCTTACCCCCCCTCCTCCCCCCACACACTGTAATGCCTGCTTGTCTTAACTCCAACATGGCCATGTCAAGGGCCATTCCTGTACCCTTCACACTGCTGCAAGACTGGCACAATCCCTTCTCTAGACTTTTGCAAGATTCCTCTAGTGGTTAGTCCCACAGCTATCCTGTCCCTCTCCAGTCTATTCTCTTTACAGTGGCCAGAGTCACCACTGAGCATGAATCATGTCATGTCATTCCCATACTGTAAACCTCCAATTGAATAAATTCAAATTTCATGTCCCAAATGATGTGGTTTTTGCCTGCCTTTGGACCTCATCTCCTACCATCTGTACATTGTTTGCCAGCCTGCAGTCACTTGAGCTCATCAACTTTTCTGGAAATACTGGTGCCACACACATCACATACCAAAAGGCCAGCCAGACATTGTTTCTTGTTGTTCAGGGCTCTGCTCAAATGCCATTTTCTGAGAAAGTGTTAGACCAACAATCCCAACTACAATAATCCCTGTTCCCATCACGTCCTACTAAATGGATTCATTTATTGTCTTTGGAGTACTCATTCCCATATACAATTGTCCTGCTTATTTATTTTCTTACCTGCTTATTGACAGTTTCCCCAAGATAGAATAAGGCACTAGGGACACTGCCTAGTATTGTTCACTGTGTTGCACCCCCAGTGATTAGTTCAGTGGCCATTATAGGTTGAATTGCATCACCCCAAAAAGATATATTGAAGACTTAATACATAGTTACCCAAATGTAACCTTATCTGGAACTATGGTTGTTGCAGTATACTTAAGATGAGGTCATATTAGAGTATATAACCAGTGTCGTTGTAAGAAGACAGCCGTGTTAAGACAGAACAGCAATAGTATCATGTTATGGTTATGGCAGAGATTGGAATCATACAGGCACAAGCCAAGGAATGTAGACATTGCTAGGAGAATATAAGAAGCTGCAAAGAAACATGGATAGATATCCTGGAACTTTTTTGTTTTGGATACAGTAAACATAGTGTGGGCCAATATATCCAGCATTTTAATAAGCACACCCTACTGACATTGATGAGGTGGCACATGGATCACACTTGGAAAAAATCCTGACCTAGACATCTGATGTTTGCATACCAAAAAATGTAATGCCCACCATGCAGGGTTCTGTGATATGAGGGATGTCTCTGCTAATATAATTAGTCAAAACTGCATTGGTCCTTCCCTCCCACCTATAACCACAAATTGTATTCCCACAGGGGATCACACTTAAAATCCACAATATTACGGGGCGCCTGGGTGGCGCAGTCGGTTAGGTGTCCGACTTCAGCCAGGTCACAATCTCGCGGTCCGTGAGTTCGAGCCCCGCGTCAGGCTCTGGGCTGATGGCTCAGAGCCTGGAACCTGTTTCCGATTCTGTGTCTCCCTCTCTCTCTGCCCGTCCCCCGTTCATGCTCTGTCTCTCTCTGTCCCAAAAATAAATAAACGTTGAAAAAAAAATAAAAAAAAATCCACAATATTCCTGGGTGGTTGGGAGCACTGGGTATTGTCATACTGTTGTTTAGAAAATACTAGAAGAATGGCAATGACTTAACTAAAGTGTCCCAATGATGGGACCATGATCTCTTCACTCTGGCTCCAACAACTTATCTAGCACATCAGCCCTCATACATGGTTCATCTCTGTCAACTCCTATTTTTGACGCTTGAGTCTATACTCTTCTTTGCTGTACAACTAGAAGGGAGTGTCAGGGGGTCAGACAGCACATGGAATATAGTAGGACGTGACATTATGGCAAAAAACATAAACACAGGAAGAAGGGGTGAGGATGTGCTTTTCTGTGCCCACTCACATCACTGAAAACTGTGCAATGACACTGTGCCTCTTCCCTAGTTCCATCTCACAGCCACATCCCTCACACAGCAGTGACACTTAAGCTCTCACATCATGGAAATATGGGTTCATCCCTGTTTGCTATTCCATGTCTAAGTATTCTCTCTGGTATCATGTTATGACACATGACATGTAGTCATGTCAGACACATCATGTTGACTGAATGAAGAGGGCAAAGATAGAGCAAGCAGCTAGCATTTGATAGGCTTTCTACAAGCCATACAGTGTAAAATGCTGTTTTCTGAATTTTCTCTTTAAATTCTCAAATAATTCCTTTGAGGTGGGCAATATTACTTTCTTTCTACATATTGGGAGTCTCAGGTTCATAGAACACAGTCCATGCTCAAAGAATTGTAAGAAGGTGACATATGGGCATATCAACTTACACTGGCTAATTATGTGACGATGTAAGCATCCAAATTCAGTTATAGTATCAAATTGTAATCTTTGAGCAAAGTAGGAATCCATAAGTCATACTCATAAAATGTATACATGAATAAATAAATGATAGAGCAGAAGGCAAAAGCTCTACCCAACATGTGAATGACAATTTATACATCTAGAAAGTGACAGAATCCTTAAAACAACACATCAATTATTAGACTTGAATGATTCAGGCAAGAATCGTAAATATATTTTCAGTTTCTACCAAGTCTCACAGGAATCTCTGAGTCACCATGGTGATGATGTTGTCCAAGGAATGCTGGGAAAAAAGCAACAACCATACTAACTTGTCTCCTAACACGTGCTTGGAACTGGAGACTGACTTAACTCACAGTAATTCACCTCACATATTCATCACAATAAATATTCCTCCCAGTTTCACCCCCCCACAACATATGCACATTTATATATGCCTTCTTTCTTTCTTTTTATTTTACTACCCATGAACCCAAAACCACTTCAAGGTGAGTTTGTTTACAGATAAAGAAGTAAACTCCACAATTCAATTCTAACACACAAATAAAGTTTAAAGTTTCAAAATTCTTTCATGTTAGTGACTAATTTTTGGAAAATTACTAGTAGAATTTTCTGAGGGACATTTTACATTCTAGGTTAAGTACACTGCTAATCACATCTAAAAGCTAACATAGAAATCTAGTTAAATAAATATTGTTATCATAAATTTTATTTTTTTGAAGTTTATTCATTTTTGACAAACAATGAAACAGAGTGTGAGCGGGGAAGGGGCAGGGAGAGAGGGAGAGACACAGAATCCAAAATAGGCTACAGGCTCCAAGCTGTCAGTACAGAGCCCGACACAGGGTTTGACTTCACAAACTGTGAGATTGTGACCTAAGCCAAAGTTGGGCACTTAGCTGACTGAGCCACCAAGGTGCCCTGTGATCATAAATTTTATATGTCAACTTGGCATGGTCACAGTTCTAAGATATATATGCTTGAAGTCTCAGTGAGTGTTTTTTTAATGAAACTTACATTTAAAATCTTTAAAAATGTTTAATGTTTTTATTTATTTTTGAGACACAGACAGAGCATGAGCAGGGGACAGGCAGAGAGAGAGGGAGACACAGAATCCAAAGCAAACTCCAGGCTCTGATCTGTCAGCACAGAGCCCGACACGGGGCTCGAACTCATGTACTGTGAGATCATGACCCTAGCTGAAGTCGGACGCTTAACTGACTGAGCCACCCAGGCGCCCCAATGAAACTTACATTTAAATGAGGAGACTGAATAAAGCATTTAGCACTTCATAATTTAGGTGGTCCTCATCCAGTCAGGTTAAAGTCTGAACAGAAAGAAGGGCTGTACTCCCTTGAGCTAGTGGAAATTTGAAAGCAGACTGCCTTTGACTTTATCACCAACATCAGCACTTCGTGGTTCTTTAATGGCCTGCCTTCAGACCCCAACAGCAACTCTTTCTTGAATAATTATCTTGCCAGCATCCCACACCAGATTCTGCCAAGCCTCAACAATCTCATGAGTCAATTCCTTATAATAAATCTCTATAGATCTACATCCTATTGGTTGTCTTTATATGGAGAGGCTTGACTAATACAGATGTTAAGTATCAAGTAGCTTCTCTGCCCTAGAATAACTTGTGTCTTTAAACAAAAAGATTTACCAGGAACATTTGGCTAATGATAGTTCAGGGAAAATATAATTCCTGTGAATTGTAATAAAAAATACCATCATGGAGAATAACATCAACAAATATGAACATATATAATCTATGAAGCACATCTATGTCTACAGATGTGCAAGGCCTACATTGTGAACAGTGCAAAACATTGCTGAGATAAACAAGGACTAAATAAATGGAAAGATATACTGTATTCAGGGGTCTGAAGACTCAGTATTTTTAAGATGTCTATTACCTCCAAACTGATGTATAGATTCCATGAAATACCAGTAAAATTATTAGCATATATTTTTAAAAGAAATTTACAGTCTTGTTCGAAAAGTCATGTAAAAATTCAAAAGGCTTATAGTATGAAAATAACTTTCAAAAAGTTTATAGGCACCATCTACTTCAAGATTCATTGTCAGCTCAAAGTAATCAGGAGAGTGTGGTATTAAGATAAAGGTACAAATGTATATCAAAGGAAAAAATGAAGAGTCCAGAAATGGATCTAAACATATACAGACAACTGATTTTTGAAAAAGCTAAAAAGGCAATACAATGGAGAAAGAAATAATCTTTACAACAAATGGTGCAGGGAAAATGGGTCTCCATATACACAAACATATACCAAGTGGAAAAGTCAACTAAAATTAATTACAGGCTATATTACAAAAGTTAAAAGATGAAAAAGTCTAGAGGAAAATAATACCGTGATCCCAGGTTAGCTGAAAACTTTTTAGATATGACATCAAAGTCAAAATCAAAACCATGAATGAACAAATTGTAAAACTAGATTTTCAGAAAATAAAACTTGTTCTTCCAAAGACAGTGCTGGATAAAGCAAACAACAATCCATTGAGTGAAAGAAAATATTTACACAAGTTGGAGGTAAGATGGTGGAGGAGTAGGGTGACTCTAAGCTTGACTCCAACATGGAATACAGGTAGTAGATAAATATAAAGTCATTCTCAACAGCCATGAAATTCATTGGAAGTCTTAGAGAACAAAGATGCATGTCTAAAAACTAGAAAAACGATCCATGGAGGTTTCTCATAACAAGCAGACCAAAGCACACCTGGGATCTAGCTTCCTTTATGTATCTTATTTTTAATTAATTTATTCAATTTTTGAATTTTAATTGTTTTCTTTTTCTTTTTTTGTGCATGTTCTCTTCAAAATGACAAGACAGAGGATTTCACCCAAAAGAAAGAAAATGAAGAAATGATAGATAGAGATGCAATCAATGCAGATTTAAGTAATATGTCTGAACTACAGGGTCACTGGGTGGCTCAGTTGGTTAAGCGTCCAACTTTGGCTCAGGTCATGATCTCACTGCTCGTGGGTTCAAGTTCCACATTGAGCTCTGTGCTGACAGCTCAGAGTCTGGATCCTCCTTGGGATTCTGTGTCTCCCTCTCTTTCTCCCCTCCCTCCACTCATACTCTGTCTCTGTCTCTCTCAAAAATAAATAAACATTAAAAAAAATAAATGTCTGAATTACAATTTAAAACAACAATTATAAAAATATAACCTGAGCTTGAAAAAAATCATACAAGACCCTAGGGAATCATTTACTGCAGAGATAAAATAATTAAAATCTAGTCAGGCCAAAATTAAAAAATGCTGTAACTGAGATGCAATCCCAAATGGAGGCCATAAAAATGAGGATGGACAAAGCAGGGGAGCGAATCAGTGATAGAGACAATACAATTATGGAAAATAATGAAGCTGAAAAGAATAGGGAAAGAAAGATAATGGATCATGAAGGCAAACTTAGGGAACTCAGCAACTTACAAAAATATAATAACATTCTTATCATAGGAATCCCAGAAGATGAAATGAAAGAAAGAGGGGCAGAAGGCTTATTGAAACAAATTATACTTGAAAACCTCCTTAATCTGTGTAAGGACATAGATATCAAAATTCAAGCACAGAGAGTTGCCATTAAATTCAACAGAAGCTGATCATTGCCAAGGCATATCATAATCAAATTCATGAGATACAGAAAGAAAAAATCCTGAAAGCAGCAATGGAGAAAAAGTCCTTAACCTACAAGGGAAGACAGATCAGGTTCTCAGTAGATTTGCCCCCAGAAACATGGCAGGCCAGAAAATAGTGGCAGGAAATAGTCAAAGTGCTGAATGGGAAAAATATTCAGCCAAGAATTATTTATCCAGCAAGTCTTTCATTCAAAATAGGACAGATAAAAAGTTTCTCAGAAAAACAAACACTAAAGAAGTTTGTGACCACTAAAACAATCCTGCAAGAAATTTTAATGGGGCTTATTATAGTGGATAAAACTAAAAAATCAAAGCGACAAAGAAAAAAAAGGACCAGAGAGCATCACCAAAAACACCAACTCTACAGGTAATACTATGGCACTAAATTCATATCTTTCAATATTCACTCTGAATGTAAATGACCTAAATGCTCCAACCAAAAGACATCCAGTATCAGAATGGATATAAAAAGAACAAGGTCCATCTATATGCTGCCTATGAGTTCATTTTGTAACTAAAGTCACCTGCAAATTGAAAGTGAGGGGATGGAGAAAAATCTGTCATGCTAATGGATGTCAAAATAAATCTGGACTAGTCATGCTTATATCAGGCAACAAGATTTTAAAACAAATACTGCAAAAGAAATGAAAGCTATTATATCACAATTAAGAGGTCTGTAAATCAAGAGCAAACAATTTATGCCCCCAACATGAAATAATACAAATACATAAACCAATTAATAACAAACATAAAGAAACACATTGATAACAATACAATAATATCAGGGGACTTTAATACTCCACTTACAACAATGGAAAGATCATCTAAGCAGAAAATATATAAGGAAACAATGGCTTTGAATGACAGCATGGTCCGTATGGACTTAACAAATATATTCAGAAAATTTCATCCTAAAGTAGCAGAATACACATTATTTTTTAGTGGACATGGAACATTCTCCAAAATAGATTACATAACCACTCACAAATTAGCCCTTAACAAGTATAAAAAAGATTGAGATCATACCATGCATATTTTCAGATCACAATGCTATGAAACTTGAAGCCAACCAGAAGAAAAAATTTGGAAAGCCCTCAAATACATGGGAGTTAAAGAACATCTTACTAAAGAATTAATGAGTTAATCAGGAAATTAAAGAAGAAATTAAAAAATACATGGAAGCAAATAAATATGAAAACACAATTCCAAATCCTTGGGATGCAACAAAGGCAGTTTTAAGAGGGAAGTATACTGCAATACAGGCCTATCTCAAGGAGCAAGAAAGGTCCCAAATATACCACCTAACCTTATACCAAAATAGCTAGAAAAGGAAGAGCAAATAAAGCCTAAAGACAGCAGAAGGGAAATAATTAAGATTACAGCAGAAATAAACAATATAGAAACAAACAAACAAACAAACAAACAACAGTAGAACAGACCGATAAAAAGTAAGAGCTGGTTCTTTGAAGGAATTAAGGAAATGAATGATCCCCTAGAGAGATTTATCATAAAGAAAATGAAAGGACCCAAATAGAGAAAATTATGGCTGAAACTAGAGAGATCACAACCAACAACACAGAAATACATGCAATTATAAGAAAATACTACTAAAAATCATACCAACAAACTGGGCTATCTGGAAGTAATGGACACATTCCTACAAATTCACATAGTACCAAAACTCATAGGAATAGAAAAATTCAGTAGACCAAAAACCAGCAAAGAAATGGAATCAGAAATCAAAAATCTTCCGACAAATAAGAGTCCTGTGCCAGATTGCTTCCCAGAGAAATTCTACCATACATTTAAAGATGAATAAATAACTATTCTTTTTGAAGTGTTCCAAAAAAATATAAATGGAAGGAAAGCTTAGAAACTCATTTTACATAACCAGCATTACCTTTATTCCAAAACCAGGCAAAGACTTCACTATAAAGGAGATTTATAGGCCAATAACTCTGATGAACACGGATGCAAAAATTGTCAACAAGACACTGGTAAATTGATTTTCAACAGTATTTTAAAAGAATTATTCACCATGATCAAGTGGGATTTATTCTGGTCTGCAGGGCTGGTTCAACGTCTTTCAAATCAATCATTGTGATACACCACATTAATACAGGAAAGGATAAGAACCATATCATCCTTTCAATAGATGCAGATGAAGCATTTCACAAAATATAGCATCTCTTCTTGATAAAAAAAAAAAGTAGGGATAGAAGACACATACCTCATCATCATAAAGGCCATATACAAAAGACACACAGCTAATATCCTCAAAGGGGAAAAACTGAGAGCCATTTCCCTACGGTAAAGAACAAGATATGGATGTCCACTCTCACGATTACTATTTAACATAGTACTGGAAGTGTTAATCTCAGCAATCAGAAAATAAAAAGAAATAAAAGACATACAAATTGGCAAGAAAGAAATCAAACTTCCACTATTTGCACATGACATGATACTCTATGTAGAAAATCCCAAAGAGTCCATCAAAATAATGTGAGAACTAATATATGAATTCAGGAAAGTTACAGGATGTAAAATCAGCATGCATAAATCTGTTGCATTTCTATATAGCAATAATGAAGCAGTAGAAAAAAAATTCAAAGAATCGATCCCATTTGCAATTGTACCATAAATAATAAGACAAGTGGAAATAAACCTAACTAAAGAAGTAAAATTCTGTACTCTGAAAACTGTAGAACACTTATGAAAGAAATTTAAGAGGACACAAAAAATGAAAAAGCATATCATGCCCATGGATTAAAAGAACAAACATTGTTAAAATGTCTATACTACCCAAAGCAATCTATACATGTAATGATATACCTATCAAAATAACACCAGAATTTTGTGTACAGCTAGAACGAACAATCTTAAATTTGTATGGAACCACAAAAGACCCCAATATCTAAAGCAATCCTGAAAAAGAAAATCAAATCTTGAGGCATCATGATTTCAGATTTCAAGCAATATTACAAAGCTGTAATCATCAAGCCAGTATGGTACTGGCACAAAAACAGACACATTGATCAATGGAACAGAATAGAGAATGCAGAAATGGACCCACAAACATATGGCCAACTAATCATTGACAAAGCAGGAAACACTATCCAGTGGAATAAAGACAGTCTTTTCAGCAAATGGTGTTGGGAAAACTGGACAGTGACATGCAGAAGAATGAACCTGGACCACTTTCTTATACCATACATAAAAATAAATTCAAAATGAATGAAAGAACTACATGTGAGATAGAATACTATCAAAATCCTACAGGAGAACACAGGCAGTAACCTTTTTGACATTGGCCTCAGCAACTTATTTTTAGACACGTCACCAAAGGTAAGGAAACAAAAGCAAATATGATGTATTGGGACCTCATGTAGATAAAAAGTTTCTGAACAGTGAAGGAATCAACAAAACTAAAAGTCAGCATATGGAATGGGAGAAGATATTTATAAGTGATTTATCTCATAAAGGTGTAGCATCCAAAATCTATAAATACTTTATCAACCTCAATACCCAAAAAACAAACAACCCAGTTAAAATGGGAAGAAGACATGAATAGGCACTTTTCCAAAGAAGACATCCAGATGACTAACAGACATATGAAAAGATGCTCAACATCATTCATCATCAAGGAAATAAAAATCAAAACCACAATGAAATATCACCTCACACATGTAAGAATGGCTAAAATTAAAAAACACAGGAAACAATAGGTGTTGGTGAGGATGTAAAGAAAGGGAACACTTTTGCACTGATGGCGGGAATGCAAACTGGTGCAGCCACTCTGGAGAACTTAATGGATGTTCCTCAAAAAACTAAAAATATAACTACCCTACAATCCAGCAATTTTACTAGTAGGCGTTTACCTAAAGCATACAAAAATACATATTTGAAGGGGTCATGTATCTCAATGTTTATAGCAGCTTTATCAACAATAGTCAAACTATGGAGAATGCACAAATGCCAATCTACTGAAGAACGGAAAAAGAAGATACATATATACATATATATATGTATATATTATAATATGACTCACCCATGAAAAAGAATGAAATATTGCCATTTGCAATGACATGGATGGAGTTAGAATGTATTATGGTAAGCAAAATTAATCAATCAGAGAAAGACAAATAACGTATGATTTCCCTCATATGTGGACTTTAAGAAACAAAACGGATGAACGTATGGGAAGGGGAGGAAGAGAAGAGGGAAATAAACCACAAGAGACTCTTAATGATAGAGAAGAAACTCTATTTTGATGGAGGAAGGTGGGTGGGAGATGGGCTAGATGGGTGATGGGTATCAAGAAGGGCACTTTTAGTGATGAGCATTGGTTATTTTATGTAAGTGATGAATCACTGAACTCTACTCTTGAAACCAATACTATACTGTATGCTGACTAAAATTTAAGTTCAAAAGTTTCCCTCTCCAAAAATAAAATATTTACAAATCATGTATCTCATAAAAGACTTCTATTCAGTGTAAAAAAAATCTCACAAATGACAAAAAGAAGAAACAGACAGTTCAATAAACAAGTGGGCAACGTATTGAAAAAATACTAAACCAAAAGAGAATATACAAATTTCAAATAAGTATATCAAAAGATGCTTAACATCATTAGCCATGAGGGAAATGCAATCCCACAACAACCCTCTGTGAATAGCTAAAATAAAAACACTGACCATCCCAAGTTCTGGCAGGGTTGTGGGGGATTGAGTTCTCTCATACACTGCTGCTGGCAATGAAAAGTGTTGCGACCACTTTGGAAAACAGTTTAGCACTTTCTCGAAAAGTTATCTTTATAACTCCTTTAAGTAAATACACCTAAGTATTAGAGAAAGCAACCATATGTCCAAGCAAGAAGTTACACCTAAAAGTTCATAGAAGCATTATCTGCAAGAGCCTTAAAATGGAAGTAATCCAAATATCCATTACCAGGTGAATGGAAAGAACAAATAAGGGTGTATCCATATAATGGAATATTAGTCAATGATAACAAAGAAGGAGATATTTATACATACAAAAAATGCATGAATGTAGAAATAATTAGGTTGAAGGTAAGAAGATTGACAGAAACGTATTCATTGTAGGATTCCATTCAGATAAAATTATAAGAACAAAACAATTATCCATAGTGACAGAAGATCAGTGATTGCCTGGGAATGAGGTAGGGTGATGTGGACAGGGAGGTTGGAGGAAGGTAGATGGGGGATATTACAAAGGGATAAAAGAAGATTTTTGAGGTTATGAATATGTTCATTATCTTGACAGTAGTTCTAAATACACAGATATATATATATATACACTTATTAAAGCATATACTTTATTTTTTAAATATGATATTTATTGTCAAATTGGTTTCCATACAACACCCAGTGCTCATCCCAACAAGTGCCCTTTTCAATGCCCATTATCCATTTTCCCCTCCCCCCCCACCCCTCATCAATCCTCAGTTCATTCTCAGTTTTTAAGAGTCTCTTATGGTTTGGCTCCTTCCCTCTATGTAACTTTTTTTGCTAAGTGAAATAAGTCATACAGAGAAAGACAGATACCATATTTTTTCACTCTTATGTGGATCCTGAGAAACTTAACAGAAGACCATGGGGAAGGGAAGGGGAAAAAAGCATATACTTTAAATATGTATAAGTATTGTATATCAGCCATACCTAAAAGAAGTATTTGAAATATATTTATATATTGATAATTCTCTGATGTAATTAAATAAAACAGGCAAAGATTCTCATGATCATGTTCTTATAGTATTAGCAGACCCATATCATATCTAAACAAACTGGTCCACACTACATATAAAGAGGAAATCATCATTTGCAAGGAAATATTTATTCAAATATTTAGAGGAAGTTGATGTCATTTCCTTCTGAAGTAAAGAAAAAATATTCTATATGTATTAGGAAAAAATCATAATGATATTTTAAAAAACTGGTCACTTTATGCAATGAAGCTGAGTATTATAATTGGGCTAAGTCAAAGGCAATAAATATTTTTTAAATATTAAATTTTAAAGATAAGTGAAATGTACAGGCCTATACTTATGGAATTAATAAGTCATGAGGATGTAAGATACAGCATAGGGAATATAGTTATATGGCATTGTAATAGTGTTGTATGATGACATATGGTAGCTATACTTGTGGTGAACATAGAATAACTTATATACTTGTGGAATCATATATTGTACCCTTGAAAATAATGTAACATTGTGTATCAATTATGTATAAATATATAAAAAATATATATTTAATTCTACTTACTGACATTTCAAACTAACACTTGAAAAATATCTGGCTCTTTAAGAAGGACAAAGCCATGGGCATCAGGGAAATATCTAGGGTATAATGTCCAATTGGTAGGAAGATCTAACACTTGCACAACCACACCCATCCATGAGATACATGGGAATTGTAGATGATTTTTTATACATTAAGAATAATTTAGTCTTGTTTGTTGTGAATGCATAGCAAAGACCAATTTCCTTCTTAAAAATGGATAATTTATTGTTTTTTTAGCAAAAATAAACAAAAACCCTTGTAAGATGGGTTTCACGGGCTACTATGCAGCTTGTAGCTGGTGATGGAATGACATTCCACCTGCTAAACTTCTTCTCTCATGATGAGATCAAAACAGCTCCTCTACTTTTAGGAAAGTTTGTGAACCTTACAGGAGCTATTCCATAGCATGTTTCTGTACAAATCTATACACTCTCTTGAACCAGACATCATATCCTACTAGGCATGAATGGTGTTGGTTTATCCTGGGGACTGCTGCCCTTGAATCTGGAGTAGGAGATTCAGCAGCCACATGACACAGATACTCAGAACCTGCCTCCTTCAGGCACCTGATACTAGCTCAGCCACCTACATGAAGAGATGCACAGAAAGAGACAGATCCAGCAACCACTATGCTTTGTTGGTGTAACTATGAGCCCTCACCCTGTTCGATGCTTATTTAATGACAATGGCATTCATACAATTGAGTCCTGATCATAGCAACTGTATGTTATAATGCACTTCTCAAAGAGCCTTTTTTGTCATCTTTCCTCATTTCTCCCCTAACAACATACGTGAAAACGAGTAAGAAGTGGCCTGAATTCATACAGACATTCATAATACTGCAGTACCCACAGGGCCATGGGCTTGCTCAAGTGTATCATTGACTGTTCTCAACAATCCTGTGGGTGAAGCATTTTCATCCCCATTTAACAGAGGGGGAATCTGGGGTTCAGCATTTTCCCTGTCCTCCATCCTGCACCTTTGCATTTAAAGAAAGCAGTTGGAGTTGGATCCGCACCCACTGGGGCCTGATGAGAGAGACTCCAATGGCTTTATAGCCTAGACATACTGTAAAGAGATTCAAAGCATTACATGAAAGGGGTGACTAGGATCTGGATTCCTTTTGTCTTCCACACCCCAGGATCATTCAGCTCCCACTGTGGGGACACACACCCTCGGCTGAGACCTAAATATCTGAAAGCAGAATTTCTAATTCCTGCCAAGACATATATGTGCCTATAAAAAGTCCTCAAAATGACCACGTTGATGTAAGGTTTCTGTTACAACTGGGGTGCATAGGCTTGTCTTCCACAAAGAAATGCCTCAGCACATTCAACCACTCCTGCTCTTTCACTGAATGCAAAAGAGATTTATTCTTCAGATCACACATAAGAAGGCACAGTAACTAGAGACACTTGACTGGGACCCTGGCAATTGTCAGAACTCTGCCTAGATTGATGGAACAGAGAATGGCCACTGTCATCAGAAATTATTTTGCTTCAAAGAGACAGTAGGAGAGTATTAACAGTACACAGAGGTATCATAGGGCACTTGGAGATGAGCTAGTCCTCAAGAGTGAACATGTAAATCCAAGGCCATGCTAAGCAGTTAGCCATTTGTGACAGAAAACACAGAGACTGTATATAATCATGTGACTGAATGGTCTAGATACATACACAAAAAATGTCATTTAAGAGTCTCAGTTATTTAAGGGAATTATTAGGCAGAAACTTAGTTAGTTAGTAGGCAGAAACTTAGTCAGTTGAACCATACATTTGTTTTATTCTGGGAATTCTTATCTTCTATTCCCAGTATTTCTTCCAGGTATAAGGACATTCATGACAAACACATCTAACCTCTCTGTACACTCACTCCTCTACCTAGAAATTACTTACATAATCATTGAGGTTGAAAGGACAAATGGACTGCGTAGCCCAGGCCTCTCCCTTCAGAACTCCTGTAGCAAGCTTCCTTTTGAAGCATGTTTTCCTCTGTCTTCACGGGTGCATCTAACTATACACCCACATCTCTTATTCCCTTTTCTATCTGTTGCTGGATCCCAAATGTTTGGGCCCCTATAACCCCCCAAACACACCTTTTTTCCACATCTGGGCTCTAAACCAACCAAGTAATAGGACAAAAAATAAGAAGTAAATGCATTGACTTTATTCTTAATAAAGGTCACGTTGGAGAATGTGACTTAGATTTTCCACAAAGCATGTGGACTTTCTATTAAAGACTCCCAGAACTGGGGAAACCTTTCCAATCAACAATGCTGTGCAGGGACAGTCAGAAAGTTCACTGACTGCAATGAATAAGTGACTGATGTCTGATGAAGGAGTCCTGTCTGTGTGTACTCAAGAAAAGTGGTTTCCTTGCAAGACTATCCCTATTGCAGAAGAAAGTACTTCAGGACACTTTTAAAAAGAAAACCTCTCAAAATGAATAACATTCCTTCTTTTTATTGCATATTCACCAAGCCACCTTCTGAGGAAATTGCTTTCCATGTGTCTCAGAGCAGTTTGAAGGATTGCCCTCTCATTGCCTTAAAAAGTATGATTGTAGCTCATCTTGGAAATGGTTTTCTGGAAGATGGTGGCCTAGGAGGATGCTGGGCTCACCTGGTCCTGCTGATCACTTAGATTTCACCCACATCTGCCTAAATAACCCAGAAAACCGCCAGAAGACTAACAGAATGGACTCTCCGGAGCCAATCATAGACAAGAGGCCCACAGAAGAGGGTAGGAAGGGCAGAGAGGCAGTGCGTGCTACTTGGACTGGTAGTAGGGAGCTGGGGCGGTAGAGGGGCAGCCAGCCTGACAAAGCAGAGCCCCCTAAGTCTGGCTTGCAAAAACGGAGGGGCCGGAATGTGTGAGTTCTGACAGTCAGTGGGACTTAACATCTGAAATGTTAAAAGTCAACAGCTCTGCTCTCTAAGAGCAGGGAGGGCGAGAGGACGCCAAGAGGGAGAATTGTTGAGCTCAGGACAGAGCTTAGTGGGGGAACAAAGGCACAGGCAAGTGCCATTTCCCTCTCCCATCCCCAGCTGAAATCCCAAAGGGAACCAGTTCCCATCACCAAACTTGCTTGCACCTCGCCAATACCCAACACTGTGCTTCTGTGGATCCATCCCTCTGAAAGGCCCACCTCCCTTCTGGTGCTGCAGGACCCCTCCGGCAGGTGACCACTGACGGCAAAGCTAGCTAAGTCTGCCCCTACCACCCCTGTGCATCTTGTGGATTCACCCCATCTAATACGCCCTTGGCCAGATCCCATTGTAGCAGCACCACAAGCCTGGCAGTATGCAAGCAGCCCACACAGGGGCCACACCACTCCACAGTGAGTCCTGCCCCAGGGAGAGAGGGAGATAAGGTACACACCAGTCTGTCTGTGGCCCCAGCTATGGGCAGGGGGCAGACATTGGGTCTGACTGTAGCTCCACCCACCAATACAAGTTACCTCGGACAGCACAGGGGAAGTGCCCTGCAGTTGAGAGCTACTGCAGGGACTACCAAAAATGATGAAATGGAAGAATTCTCCTCAAAAGAAACTCCAGGAAGTAGCGGCAACTAATAAACTGATCAAAACCGATTTAAACAATATAATGGAACAAAAATTTAGAATAATAGGCATAAAATTAATCGCTGGGCTTCAAGAAAACATAGAGGACAGCAGAGAATATATTGCTACAGACAGCAGAGAATCTAGTTCTACAAAGATCAAGGGACGAAAAAATCATCATGAAGAATTTAAAAATGTTATAAATGAGGTGCAAAATAAATGGAGGCGGCCATAGCACGGATTGAAGAGGCAGAGGAGAGAATAGATGAATTAGAAGATAAAATTATGGAAAAAGAGGAAGCTGAGAAAAAGAAAGATAAAAAAAAATCCAGGAGTATGAGGAGAGAATTAGAGAACTAAGTGATGCAATCAAATGGAACAGTATCAGTATCATAGGAATTCCAGAAGAGGAAGAGCGAGAGAAAGAGGCTGAAGGTGTACTTGAACAAATCATAGCTGAGAACTTCCCTGATCTGGGGAAGGAAAAAGGTATTGAAATCCAAATGGCACAGAAAACTCCCTTCAGAGGTAACTTGAATCGAACTTCTGTATGACGTATCATAGTGAAACTGGCAAAATAGAATGGATAAAAAGAGAATTCTGAAAGCAGTTAGGGATAAAAAGACCTTAACTTACAAAGGTAGACACATAAGGGTAGTAGCAGACCTGTCTACTGAAACTTGGCAGACCAGAAAGAAATGACAGGAAATCTTCAATGTGATGAACAGGAAAAATATACAGCTGAGAATCCTTTATCCAGCAAGTCTGTCATTCAGAATAGAAGGAGAGATAAAGGCTTTCCCAAAGAAACAAAAACTGAAGGAGTTCATCACCACTAAACCATCCCTACAAGAGATCCTAAGGGGGACCCTGTGAGTGAAATGTTGCAAGGACCACAAATCAGCAGAGACATCACTACAAGCATGAAACCTACAGACATCACAACGACTCTAAACCCATATCTTTCCATGATAACACTGAATGTAAATGGACTAAATGCGCCAACCAAAAGACATAGGGTATCAAAATGAATTAAAAAAAACCAAGACCCTTCTTTTTGCTGTCTACAAGAGACTCATTGTAGAACTGAGGACACCTTCAGATTGAAAGTGAGGGGATGGAGAACTATCTATCATGCTACTGGAAGTCACAAGAAAGCTGGAGTAGCCATACTTATATCAGACAAACTAGACTTTAAATTAAAAGCTGTAAAAAGAGATGAATAAGGGCATTATATAATAATTACAGGGTCTACCCATGAGGAAGAGCTAATAATGACAAATATCTATGCACCGAATATGGAAACACCCAAATATATAAAACAAATAATCAGAAAAATAAGCAAGCTTATTGATAAGAATGTGGTCATTGCAGGGCAGTTTAATACTCCACTTATAACAATGGATAGATCATCTAGACACAGGATCAATAAAGAAACAAAGACCCTGAATGATACATTGGATCAGATGTATTTGACAGATATATTTAAACTCTGCATCCAAAAAAAAAATAGAATCCACTTTCCTCACAAGTGCACATGGAACATTCTCCAAGATAGATCACATACTGGGTCACAAAACAGCCCTTCATAAGTATACAAGAATTGAGATCATACCATGCACACTTTCAGATCATAATGCTATGAAGCTTGAAATCAACCACAGGAAAAAGTCTGGAAAACCTCCAAAAGCATGAAGATTAAAGAACACCTAACTAGAGAATGAATGGATCAACCAGGCAATTAGAGAAGAAATTAAAAATACTTGGAAACAAATGAAAATGAAATGACAACAATCCAAATGCTTTGGGATGCAGCAAAGGCAGTCCTGAGAGGAAAATACATTGCAATCCAGGCATATCTCCAGAAACAAGAATAATCCCAAATACAAAATCTAACAGCATACCTAAAGGAAATAGAAGCAGAACAGTAGAGACACCCCAAACCCAGCAGAAGAAGAGGAATAATAAATATCAGAGCAGAAATAAACAACATAGAATCTGAAAAAAAAAAAACAACTTTAGAGCAGATCAATGAAACCAAGAGTTGTTTTTTTTTTTTTTTTGAAAAAAAAAAAGAAGCAAAATTGATAAACCTCTAGCCAGGCTTCTCAAAAAGAAAAGGGAGATGACGGAAATAGATAAAATCATGAATGAAAATGGAATTATTACAACCAATCCCTCAGAAATACAAGCAATTATCAGGGAATAATATAAAAAATTATATGCCAACAAACTGGACAACCTGGAAGAAATGGACAAATTTCTAAGCATCCACACACTTCCAAAACTCAAACAGGAAGAAATAGAACACTTGAACAGACAGACCCATAACCAGCAAAGAAATGGAATCGGTTATCAAAAATCTCTCAACAAGTAAGAGTCAACGACCAGATGGCTTCCCTGGGGAATTCTACCAGACATTTAAAGCAGAGATAATACCTGTCCTTCTCAGGCTGTTCAAAAATAGAAAGGGAAGGAAAACTTCTAGACTCATTCTATGAAGCCAGCATTACTGTGATTCCCAAACCAGAGACCCAGCAAAAAAAGAGAAGTACAGGCCAATATCCCTGATGAATATGGATGCAAAAATTCTCAACAAGATACTAGCAAATTGAATTCAACAGCGTATAAAAAGAATTATTCACCACAATCAACTGGGATTCATTCCTGGGCTGCAGGGCTGGTTCAGTATTCCTAAATCAATGAATTTGATACATCACATCAATAAAAGAAAACCATGTGATCCTGTCAATTGATGCAGAAAAAGATTTGACAAAATTCAGCATCCTTTAATAAAAACTCTCGAGAAAGTCAGGATATAAGTAACATACTTAAACATCATAAAAGCCCTTCATGAAAAGCCCACAGCTAACATCATCCTCAATGGGGAAACACGGAGAGCTTTCCACCTAAATCAGGAGCACAACAGGGATGTCCATTCTCACCGCTGTTGTTTAACATAGTGTTGGAAGTTCTCGCATCAGCAATAAGACAACAAAAGGAAACCAAAGGCATCAAAATTGGCAAAGATGAAGTCAAGCTTTCACTTTTTGCAGATGGCATGATATTATACATGGAAAATCTGATAGACTCCACCAAAAGTCTGCTAGATCTGATACATGAATTCAGCAAAGTTGCTGGATGCAAAATTAATGTACAGAAATCAGTTGCATTCTTATACACTAATAAAGAAGCAACAGAAAGACAAAGAAACTGATCCCATTCACAATTGCACCAAGAAGCATAAAATACCTAGGAATAAACCTCACCAAAGATGTAAAAGATCTGTATGCTGAAAACTATGAAAAAGCTTATGAAGGAAATTGAAGAAGATACAAAAAAATGGGAAAACATCCCGTGCTCATGGATTGGAAGAATAAATATTAAAATGTCAATACTATCCAAAGAAATCTACAAATTCAATGCAATCCCAATCAAAATCACACCAGAATTCTTCTCGAAACTAGAACAAGCAATCCTAAAATTTGTATGGAACCACAAAAGACTCCAAATAGGCAAAGTTATTTTGAAGAAGAAGAAAAATGTGGGAGGCATCTCAATCCCAGACTTTAGCCTCTACTACAAAGCTGTAATCATCAATACAGCACAGTATTGATACAAAAACAGACATATAGACCAATGGAATAGAATTGAGACTCCAGAATTGGACCCACAAAAATATGGCCAACTAATCTTTGACAAAGCAGGAAAGAATAGCCAATGGAAAAAAGACAGTCTCTTTAACAAATGGTGCTGGGAGAACTGGACAGCAACATGCAGAAAGATGAAACTAGACCACTTTCTTACACCATTCACAAAAAAAAAAATGGATAAAGTACCTGAATGTGAGACAGGAAACCATCAATATCCTAGAGGAGAAAGCAGGGAAAAAACTCTCTGACCTCAGCTGCAGCTATTTCTTACTTGACACATCCCCAAAGGCAAGGGAATTAAAAGTAAAAATGACCTATTAGGACCTCATCAAGATAAAATGCTTCTGCACTGCCAAGGAAACAATCAACAAACCTAAAAAGCAACCAATGGAATGGGAAAAGATAGCTGCAAATGACATATTGGACAAAGGGCTAGTATACAAAGTCTATAAAAAGCTCACCAAACTCCACACCAGAAATACAAATAATCCAGTGAACAAATGGGCAGAAAACATGAATAGACACTTCTCTAAAGAAGACATCCCGATGGCCAACAGGCACATGAAAAGATGCTCAACGCTGCCCTTCATCAGGGAAATACAAATCAAAACCACACTCAGATACCACCTCACGCCAGTCAGAGTGGCTAAAATGAACAAATCAGGAGACTATAGATGCTGGCGAGGATGTGGAGAAACGGGAACCCTCTTGCACTGTTGGGAATGCAAACTGGTGCAGCCACTCTGGAAAGCAGTGTGGAGCGTCCTCAGAAAATTAGAAATAGATCTACCCTATGACCCAGCAATAGCACTTCTAGGAATTTGCCCAAGGGATACAGGAGTGCTGATGCATAGGGGCACTTGTACCTCAATGTTTATAGCAGCACTTTCAACAATAGACAAATCATGGAAAGAGTCTAAATCCATCACGTGATGAATGGATAAAGAAATTGTGGTTTATATATACAATGTAATACTGGTTGGCAATGAGAAAGAATGAAATATGGCCTTTTGTAGCAACGTGGATGGAACTGGAGAGTGTGATGCTAAGTGAAATAAGTCATACAGAGAAAGACAGATACCATGTTTTCACTCTTATGTGAATCCTGAGAAACTTAACAGAAGACTATGGGGGAGGGGAAGTAATCAAAAAAAGAAAAAAAGAGGTTAGAGAGAGAGGGAGCCAAACCATAAGAGACTCTTAAAAACTGAGAAGAAACTGAGGGTTGATGGGGGGTGGGAGGGAGGAGAGGGTGGATCATGGCACCCTCATTGAGGAGGGCACCTTTTGGGATAAGCACTGGGTGTTTATGGAAAATCAATTTGACAATAAATTTCATATTTAAAAAAATAATAAAATAAAAACCAAAAAAAGAAAGCTAAAAAAAAAACCTGAGAGTAAACTGAGGGTTGATGTGGGGTGGTAGGGAGGGGAAAGTGGGTAATGGGCATTGAGGAGGGCACCTGTTGAGATGAGCACTGGGTGTTGTATTGAAACCAATTTGACAATCATTATCATATTTTAAAAAAAAAGTATGATTGTAGTTTAAGCTCATTTTGCCAAAGTGGATTGGAATAAATTTATAAATTACAGGAGTAGGATGAAAATCATACATCAATAAAATTTCTCCTGAAATCACTGCACATGGGTGGCTCAGTCAGTAAACATCTGACTTCAGCTCAGGTCATGATCTTGTGGTTCATGAGTTCAAGCCTGGTGACAAGCTCTGTGGTGATAGCTAGGAGCCTAGAGCCTGCTTGGGATTCCATGTCTCCCTCTCTCTGTGCCCCTCACCCACTCATTCTCTGCCTTTCTTTCTCTCTCAAAAATAAACATTAAAAAAACTTTAAAAATTTCTTTTGAAATCTTTTAAAGAAACAATAAAAAATGTTTAAAATCTGTACCTACACATAAACACACACTCTGACTACAGCCAGGCATAGATTATAGATAAAATATGTAAGAAAATAATAACATATTTCACATAGGGATATATACATATGTAGTAAAACTATAAATAAGTGTATTAGATTGGAAAATCCATATTCCTGTGAGTGATGACCTCTTAAGAAGAAGGTTAATGCGTTTAGAAAATACTTCAACTACATTACAGTTATATATAATAATTTATCGTTTAATAGGAAGATAGAAATGTGTTCTATTTTATAGTTTCTGTTTAAAATATTGTATAACAAGCAATGATTCTATCAGATTTAATTCTGATTTTTAAAATGATTCTTATTAATTTAGAAATTGTGGAAAAATATTTAAGTCCAGAAAGAAATATGTAATTGATCAGCAATCCTACTATTCATTAATTTAAAAAAATCATGTCTCTGTGTTTTCTCCTGATATTTCTATGCATGAATCTGTAATGTATATTCATTATATTACACATATGTATTATATTGTGTGCCATAGATGACTCATAATTTGTTTAAGATTATGAAACCAGTTATTAAATTTTCCCAAGCTTGATAAGTTGACAAGTTATGCTGAATCCAAAGTCCACATCCATAATCATTAGGTTTACAATCTTTCTTCTATATTATGGCTGAAGCCAGCATAGGGCACATGACTACCCATGGTACCACAGGAAGAACTGATCTGATATGTGTGACCCAGCCTTCCTGATTTCACTCTGTTTTACAGAAAACTCATTTTTATACTCTGTTATTCTGTACTGTCTCTTTTCTGTGAATCAATGGGTTGCTGACATTCCAATGTTAAAATGGAAGGTAAAAAATATGAGAATTACATCCAATAAAAGTAATGATATCTGATAAGAGGTTAATATGCAACATGTGAGCTGAAAATGTGCCTGGTCTGGTCTCAATCTTTTTGTATTTGTTGAAGGCTGTTTTGTGACCCAATATGTCATCTATTCTGGAGAATGTTCCATGCGTACTTGAGAAGAATGTATATCCTGCTAATTTGGGATAATATGTTCTGAATATATCTGTTAAGTCCTTTCAGAGCAGTGTTTCATTCAAAGCCATTGTTTCCTTGTTGATTTTCTGCTTAGATGATCTGTCCATTGCTATAAGTGGATATTAAAGTCTGCTACTATTATTGTATTATTATCAATGAATCTCTTTATGTTTATGATTGATTGATTTATATATTTCAGTGCTTCTATGTTGGGGACATAAAGACAATTGTTACATCTTCTTGATGGATAGACCCCTTATTTATGATACAACACCTTCTTCATCTCTTGTTACAGACAATCCCTATCAAAATAATAACAACATTATTCACAGAGCTAAAACAAGCAATTCTAAAATTTGTATACAACCATAAAAGATCCTGAATAGCCAAAGCAATTCTGAAAAAGAAAACCAAAGCAGAAGGCATCACACTTCTGGACTATAAGCTGTATTACAAAGCTGTAATCATCAAGACATTATGGTGCTGGCACAAAAACAGACACATAGATCAGTGGAACAAAACCCAGAAATGGATCCACAGATGTGTGACCAGCTAATCTTCAACAAAGTAGGAAAGAGTATCCATGGAAAAAAGACAGTCTCATTAGCAAATGGTGCTGGCAAAACTGGACAGCAATATGCAGAAGAATTAACCTGGACCACTTTCTTACACCGTAAACAAAAATAAATTCAAAATGGTGAAAAACCTAAATGTGAGACAGGAAACCATCAAAATCCTACAGAAGAAAACAGGCAGCAACTTCTTTGACCTTGGGTGCAGCAACTTCTTACTAGACATGTCTCCAGAGGCATTGGAAATAAAAGCAAAAATTAACTATTGCAACCTCATCAAGATAAAAATCTTCTGCACAGTGATGGAAACAACAAAACTAAGAGGCAACTGACAAAATGTGAGAAATAGTAACAAATGACATATTGGATAAAGGGTTAATATCCAAAATCTTAAAGAACTTATCAAATTCAACACCCAAAAACAAATAATCCAGTGAACAAATGGGCAGAAGACATGAATTGACACTTTTCTAAGGAAGACATCCATATGGCAAACAGACACATGAAAAAATGCTCAACATCACTCATCATCAGAGAAATACAAATCAAAACCACAATGAGATACCACATCACATATGTCAGAATGGCTAAAATTAAGAATTCAGGAAACAACAGATATCGGCAAGAATGTGGAGAAAGGGGAACCTTCTTGCACTGTTGGTAGGAATGTACACTGGTGCAGCCACTCTGGAAAACAGTATGGAGGTTCCTCAAAAAATTAAAAATAGAACTATCTATGACCCAGCAAATGCACTACTAGGAATTTATCCAAAGGATACAAAAATTCTGATTCAAAGGGGCACATGCACCACAATGTTTATAGCAGCACTATCAAAAATAGTCAAATTATGGAAAGAGCCCAAATGTCCATCAACAGATGAATGGTTAAAGATGTTGTATATATACAAATGGAATACTACTCAGCAATCAAAAAGAAAGAAATCTTGCCATTTGCAACGTGATGGAACAAGAGTATATTATGCTAAGTGAAATAAGTCAATCAGAGAAAGACATATCATATGACTTCATTCATATGTGGAATTTGAGAAACTCAACAGATGAACATAGGGGAAGAAGAGGAAAAATACTTAAAAACAGAGAATGAGGAAAATCATAAGAGACTCTTAAATACAGACAACAAACAACACTGCTGGAGGGGAGGTGGGAGTGATGGGTTAAATGGGTGATGGGCATTAAGGAGGGCACTTTTTTGGGATGAACAATGGGTATCATATGAAAGAGTTGAATCACTGCGTTCTACTCCTGAAGCCAAGACTACACTGTATGTTAACTAACTTGAATTTAGTTATTTAAATTTAAATAACAAACAAACACACAAACAAAAAGAAGATGTGATATATATACATATACATATACATATACATATACATATACATATACATATACATACATACAGTGGAATACTATTCAGTGATCAAGAAGAATGAAATCTTCCCATTTGCAATGGCATGGATGGGATTAAGTATATTATGCTAAGCAAAATAAGTCAGTCAGAGAAAGACAAATATCATATGATTTCACTCATATGTGGAATTTAAGAAACAAGATAGATGAACATGGGGGAAGGGAAGGAAAAATAAGATAAAAACAGAGAGGGATGCAAACCATAAGAGATTCTTAAAGAGAACATACTGAGGGTTACTGGAGGAGAGGTGGGTGGTGGATAGGCTAAGTAGGTGAAGGGCATTAAGAAGGGCACTTGTTGGGATGAGAACTGGGTGTTATATGTAAATGAGGATTCACTGGGCTCTACTCCTGAAATCAATAATACATTGTGTGTTAACTACCTTGAATTAAAAATAAATAAATAAATAAATTTAAAAATGAAAAAAAAGCAAAAAAAGTCAGCAGCAGAGGATCTGAATAAATATTCCACAGAGACAAAGAAATGGCCAACAATACCTGAAAAGGTGCTCAGCATCAATAATCATCAAGGGAATGCAAAATAAAACCATAATGATATCACCTCTCTTGTATTAAAATGCCAATCATAAAAAAGAAAAGAGGGGTGCCTGGGTGGCTTAGTCAGTTAAGCAGCCAAATTTGGCTCAGGTCATGATCTCACGGTTTGTGAGTTCTAGCCCCATGTTGGGCTCTATGCTGATAGCTTGGAGCTTGGAGTTTGCTTCATATTCTGTGTCTCCCACTCTCTCTTCCCCTCCCCTGCTTGCACTCTTAAAAATTATTTTTAATTATTTTTAACAGAACGTGAGTGGGGAAGGGGCAGAGAGAGATGGAGACACAGAATTCAAAGTAGGTTTCAGGCTCTGAGTTGTCAGCACAGAGCCCAATGTGGGGCTCGAACCCATGAGCTGTGAGATCATGACCTGAGCTGAAGTTGGACACTCAACCAACTGAACCATCCAGGCGCCTCAGAATTTTTTTTTAATTTTTAATAAAAAAGAGATATACAAGTGTTGGAGAATGTAAAGGGAACTCGTGTATACCGTTTGTAAGAATACATATTGGTTCAGCCACTATGGATAAAATTATGGACGTTTCTAAAAAAAAAAGTAAAAATAGAACTACCGTATGATCCAGCAATTCCACTTATAAATATGTGATGAAAACAAATAGCCAACATGAAAAGATATATGCACCCTGTGTTTACTGCAGCATTATTAACAATAACCAAGACGTGGAGATAATGTAAGTGTCCATGAATATATGATGAAAGGACTTAAAAAAGTGTGGTATGTATATACAATGAAATATTTTTCCTCTATAAAAAGGAATAAAATTGTACTATTTTCCAAAACATGGATGGACCTCAAAGGCATTATGCTCAATAAAATTGATCAAATAGAGAAAGACAAACACCGTGTGATCTTGTTTACATGTGGGAAGTTAAAAGAAAAAAAAAAGAAAGAAACGAATACAGGTATATACAAAAGACTTTGGTAGTTGCCTGAGGTGGCATTTGAAGTTGTGAGCAAAATGGAGGAAGGTGGTCAAAGGCACAAACGTCTAATTATAAAGTAAGTAAGTCACAGGGACATCATGTACAGTATGTACAAGTAGGTGACTGTATTTAATAAAATTGTATTACTACATATATGGAAGTGTCCACTGAAAACACAATTGATATCAGTACATACTCCAAGGGGTGGTAAGATTTGACCTCAAATTGACTCCATTCCAAGCAAGTTTAATCCAAGCCTGACCCAGACTCTGGAAACTCGGCATCTCAACAAGAAATAATGTGGTTATGTGGTAAGTGATTGTACCTTGGGCAACTGAGGTCACTTGTAAATGACGCCTTGGTACTCCTGAATAGCATTAAGAGGTTATGACCTTGTGAGGAGACCTCACTCCCAGATAGTGAAGGATGAGGTAGCATTTATATGATTTCAGGTTTGGTTCTCCCATGGGTGCAAACTAAAGGTTTTACTTTCTCTTTAGTCTGTGGCCAAGTTGCATGGTAGATTTCAGAAATGATTTTGTGTCTGTCTGAGGACACCACTCTAAGATGTTGGCCCCTCCCATTAAGTTCCCTGAGGGTCCATCTCAGGTGACATGGAGGTTTCACTTTATATAAAACGTTGCCTTCCAGTGTGGGGGCCTGAACCCACATTCACAGGAGAAAGAGAGGAGACTGAGTTCTCTCAAAGACAAGCACAAAACTGAGATCCTAATCTCAACATCTAATTCTCCTGATTTAGTGACATTGTTTTCACAGATTTCTCACAAGAAAGCTCATTTACCCAACTGTTCCTCCCATGCCAAACATCCCAATATGATCCCCTTCTTGTCTTTATCCTGTCCACAGAAGTACATCTAGTAAAATTTCTCTATAACCTGGCAGTAGAGGAAGCTTTTCCAGCTATGACTAAAAATCCAGAAGCAAATGGGAAAAGAATAACATTTTTTAATTCCATTAAAAATTAAATGGCAAAGCAAAAAACACAATCAAAGTAAGCAAAGTGTTTTTGGTTTTTATAAGAATAAATGGTCTGAAATCACATCGTTTAAAAAAAATCTACTGCAGAGACAGAATAAGTGGCTATCTCTGAACCCTGGTAGTGTGAAAGAACTTCTCTGTGACTCAGTTTCCTCTTCTGTTAAATGGGAAAACAACAGGACCCTCTTCATGGGTTGCTGTTTTGAGAATTGTTGAAATTAATACATGAACACACTTAGAAAATGTCAAGGCACATAGCCTTAGCTAGTGAGGTTCAAACCTGGTGAGGTTAACAGCTTGGCAAGTGCCAAAAGTTTTATAAATATATGCAAATTCAGATTCTTATACTTTTGATAGTTTTGCAAAAGATTTTCACGTGTCTTTAATAAAGTTTAATATTCTTAAAACTTAATCCAATTCTACAACCAATGACTGTTTTAAATAACTAACGTTCACTATAACCACCATTGGATACATAACTAATTGTCATGAGAATGACTCAAAAGAACTTGGAACAATGGATTACAGGACACAGCACCACCATTTCTGATTCTAGCCTAACAAAAACTGAAGGCTTATCCTGGATCCTGCATTATACACACACACATACACACACACACACACACTGACAGCTACTGCAGGCCCTGTCTGTTCTACGGCTGACATACCCTGTGCAGAAACATCCCCTGTCCCCTGTGCACTGCTGCAATGGGCCAATCCACCCTTATCCCTCTTTTGACTTCTCCAAAATTCTCCTAAAATTATCCCCACAGCCATCTTGTCCTTTTCGGTCTATTCTCCTTACAGTGGGAGAGTCACCTTGTGAGCACATGAATCAGATTGTATCACTTCTATACTGTAACACTCCACCCTCAGAATGACTCCAACCTCCTGACATGGCCCCAATTATGTGGATCCTGTTTTCCCTTCAGTTGCATCTCCTACTATCTGCACTTTGCCAGGCTCCAGCCACTTGTGTTCATCATCTGCTCCTGCAGCAACTGGTGGCAGAAACACTTCCAAAAAAAAAAAAAAAAGGCCCAGTCCAAGCCTGGTTTCCTCTTGTCTTTCAGGACCCAGCTCAAATGTCATTTCCTGAGAAAGATCTTGACTGACAACTCCATCTATAATAATCCCTGTCCTCATCATGTGCTACTCAGTGGATTTATTTATTTCCCTTAAAGCATTCTTTTTCATAAATAATTATCCTGATTATTGATTTCCTTACCTATGTATTGCCAGTTTTCCCAAGGTAGAAACAAAGTGCCAGGGATACCACATTGTCTTGTTCACTCTTTATCCCATGACTAGTTCAGTTATAGGCTGTTATAGGTTGAATTGTGTCACCCAAAGCAAGACATGTTGAAGTCTTAATCCTCAGTATCTCAGAATGTAATCTGTGGGACTCTGGATGTTGCAGATGTAATTAGTTAAGATGAGGTCATAGTGGAGTAGGGTGTGCCTGTAAACCATTGTGTCCTTATAAGAAGACAGCCATGTGAAGACAGAACAGGGATAACTCCATGAGGCAATGAAGGCAGAAACTGGAGTCATACAGTTGCAAGCCAAGAAATGCAGAGATTGTCAGTAAATCACCAAAGGCAAGGAAGAAGCATGGATAGAATCTCCCAAAAGGATTCTGAGGGAACATGGTCCTGACAGCATCTTGATTTTAGGCTTTTAGCCTACAGAATGTGAGACAATTTCTATTGTTTAAGCCACCCAGATTGTTTTCGTTTATTATGAGAGCCTTAGGAAATTACTGCAGTGTCTTTCATATCATACACTGAATAAATATAAGGGAAGAGAAAGAATTGTTTCCTTTCTGATACACTGGGAGCAGGCACAGATACCTAAAGCTGAGTTGCAGGAGAAATTGGCACCAAAATAAGACATGAAAGGAGGCAATATTTTAAGAACACCTTACTTGAAATCCACAGCAGTGTTTTTGTATTTAGGTGAATACCACAATAAACAGAAGAAATTATTCAAAATGTAAATACCTTCTACCCCAGCTCACTGTTGTGGATACAGCAGACTTATGGTTGGCCCGTATATCTGCTATTTTTTTGTGGGGGGGGACAGAGAGAGACACAGCATGAACGGGGGAGGGTCAGAGAGAGAGGGAGACACAGAACCGGAAACAGGCTCCAGGCTCTGAGCCATCAGCCCAGAGCCTGATGCGGGGCCCGAACTCACAGACCGCGAGATCGTGACCTGGCTGAAGTCGGACGCTTAACCGACTGCGCCACCCAGGCGCCCCTATATCTGCTATTTTAACAAGTACTCCTTGTTGATGATCAAGTGGTTTATTGACCACACTTGAAGAAATCCTAACCTAAACATATGATGGTTTTTGTACCATTAATGTAACATCTACTATGCAGAGTTCTGTCATATGTGGGCAGTCTCTGTTAACATAATTACTCAGAAGGACACTGGTTTGTCCCTGCCCCAAACAAGTTCATAGATTACTTTCCCATATGGGAACACACTTAAATACCATTATATTCCTGGGTGGTTGGGAGAATTGAGTGTTGCTATATTGTTGAATAGAAGATACTGAAGCGACTTAAAGGGTACCAATTATTGGAACACTGATTTCATTACTTTTGCTTCAGGAAATTGTCTACCAGACTGAACCTCACACTTTGTTCTTCTCTTTCATGCCCTGTTTCTGGGGCTCAGAGTCCATACACTTCTCTCTTATTCCACTATAAGGGAGAGTCAGGGGATCAAACATCACTTGGTATAGAGAGGGAAGTGGAAATAAGGGAAAGCACATGAAACACAGGTCATGTGCTGTCCCCACTTAGGTCACTGGAAAGTGTGCAATGAAGCTGTGCTTCTTTTCAAGATCCATCACACAGCCCCATCTCTCACACAACAGTGATGCTGAAGTTCTCATATCATGTAAATGGGGACTCATTCCTGCTTGCTGTTCCATGTGCAGGTATTCTCTCTTGTAGTCATGCTATGATGTTCATGTTAGAGGCGTCAGCTTAATAGAATGAAGGAGGTAATTCTGGGACAAGCTACTAATGTTCTGAGGATTTTGTTGATTCCACAATGTGTAGTTTGCTATTTCAGCACTATTTTAATGGGTTTTTTCTTATTTCTGAGAAAGGTAGAAAAAGAACATGAGTGGAAGAGAGAGAGAGAGAGGAAGAGAGAATGTGAAGTGAACTCTGCGTTGAGAGCAGAAAGCCTGATACGGGGCCCCTCACAAACTGTGAGATAATGACCTGAGACAAAGTCAGATGCTTAACCAACTGTGCCGCTCAGGCTCCTTGGTTGTTTTTTTCAAACTTTTGGTCTTGAAATTCTGAAAGCATTACTCTGAGGTTGGCAACATTACTGTCTTTCTACAGAATGTGAGATACGAAGCCAACAGAGTAAACTCCATGTTCAAACAATTCTACAGAGGTGGCAAATAAACACAAAAGCCAATTTCAGGGGCTAACACTGGCCAAGTCTGTTAAAATTTGAGCACCAAAAGACATAATTATAATGTCAAACACTAGTAACTCTTTGAGCAAAATGGTAATCCATTGTCATAGTAAATACATATATACATACATACGTACATACATACACACATGCATACATACATACAAATAAATAAGTAAATGCTTTGTGAGAATGCAAAGGCTCTACACAATGTTTCAGTGTCAATATATAAAAGTAGAAAAACTGGCAGAATTATAAAAGCAACACTCAACAACTATCATTGGATTGGAATGGTTGGAACATAAATCATAAATGAATTTTCAGCCTGAACCAAGTCCCATAGCAGTCAGTGAGTCACCATGGTAACCATAGTAAACATGCTGGCCAAAGAAAGCTGGGAAAAAACATACAGCAGCCATTCTGATTTGTCTCCTAATGCACTAGCAACTGAGGAGGACTGACATAACTCACAGTAGCTCACTTCATATTCCTCACAATAAGTATTCCTCACAACTTCACCAACACACACACACACACACACACACACACACACACACACATTCTCTCTCCTCTTTTTTATAACACCCCCAAAACAGGAGTTCATCAAAGTGGATTTGTTTGGGAATAACAAGTACCTCCATAATTACATTCTAACCACACAAAAAAGTTGAAAGCTATTGAACCATTTCATTTAGTGACTGATTTTTGTTTCTTTTCCAAGTTTTCATTTAGATTCCAGTTAGTTATACAGTGTAATATTAATTTTGGGTGTAAAACTTAATCATTCATCACTTACATACAAAACACAGTGCTCATCATGACTAGTGACTGATTTTCTGAAGATGACTTGTAGAACTTTCTATGGAAACTTTTAGTCCCTAGTATCCATACATTTCCAATCACATCTAAAATCTAATATAAAAATCTGAGCAAATGAATATTGTGATGATAAATTCTATGTGCCCTTTTGTTGGGGCCACAGTGTCCAGATATTTGATCAAATATTATTCTGGATGTTTCTGTGAGAGTGCTTTTGGATAAGATTTACACTTAAATGGGTAGACTTTGAATAAAACATTTTGCACTCCATAAAGTGAGTGGGCCTCATTAAATCAGTAGAAGGCCTGAATAGAAATGAGCAAAGATCTTCCATGAACCAGAGGGAATTATTCAGGAGACTGCCTTTGGCCTCACAACAACATCAGCAACTCATAGTTCTCTATCAGATTGCCTTCAGATTCCAATTTTACCTCTTTCCTGAGTTTCCAGCCAGCTGGCCTCCCCCATCAGATTCTGCCAAGACTCCACAATTTCGTGAGTCAATTCCTTAAAATAATTTTCTATCTATATTTCATCATCTCATTCGTTCTGTTCTTCTGGAGAACGCCAACTAATATAGGTTTTAAATGTCAAGTATCTTTTCCATCCTAGAATAACGTGTGCTTTCATGCAAAAGCTTCCCCAATAACATTTGGCAGCTGATGATTCAGTGAAAATTGTGTTATTAAAATATTGCTATTGACAATAGGATTAAAAAGTATAAACCACATAGAGACTGATGTAGAGAACAAAAGCAAAAGAAAATATTAAATTTCCTTACAACTTACAGACCATTGACAAGTCTTTGAGATAGGCAGAGTGACCTTCCTCTAGGAACTCAATACCTCAATGTTAATACTTTGTTAAGGACAAAAGGCAAACTTATCTTAACATTACCCTGACCTCCAGGATCCTGTAAGTCCCATTTAATATATAAAAATTCCAGGGGAGCCTGAGTGGCTCAGTCAGTTAAGCATCTGACTCTAGATATCAGCTCAGGCCATGATTTCATGGGTCATGAGATTGAGGTCCTGACTCTGTGCTGACAGCTTGGAGCCTGCTTGTGATTCTCTCTCCTATTCTCTCTGCCCCTATCCTGCTTGTGTTTTCTCACTAAATAAATAAATAAATAAATAAACATTAAAAAAAATTACCCTGGACTTCCCTTATTTCTCCCCCCTCAAGTTATATGTTAGCAATCATCTTCCAAGCATATAACCTACTGAAATGAATCTGCAGTTTCATGAGTAGGGTTTTACTAGACCCATTCTAAAAACACCTAGCCTCTCAAGGTCCTGAAAACCTTGCTTCCAAATTCCTTAGAGTTACAGTATCCATAGCCACCTCCCAAGTTGAGAGTATATTATCAACTACTCCTCACAACCCCAGTACAGCTCTTTCTGCCCACGGGTCTTTGTCCCTTGTGCTTTAATAAAACTACCCTTTTTGCACCAAAGACACCTTTAGAATTTTTTCTTGACCATTCACTCTGAACCCCAATATTTTCACATCAGAGATAACCTATGAACCACATTACGCCCACAGATGTGCATGACTGTACTCTGAACACTGCAAAAAACTGCTGAGAGAAATTAAACAAGGCCTAAATAAATGGAGAAGAATCATTTTCAGGAATCAGAAGACTCAGTATTGTAAGATGTCTATTCTCTCCAAACTGATCTAGAGATTCAATGCACTCTCATAAAATACTAACATACATTTTTAAAATTAAATTGACAGTCTTGTACTAGAAATGCAAAGTCTTGCGCTAGGTAGAAATGCAAAGGGTCTAGGTTATAAAAATAACTGAAAACAATAAATTTGGAGGATAAGTACTATCTTATTTTAAGACTGATTATAAATTCATAGTACTCAAAACTGTGGTGTTGGCATTAAGGTAGATATATGTATCAAAGAAACAAACAGAAGGGTCCAGAAATAGACTCACACATAAACCCTGCAGTTGTGTTTCGGTAGAACATATGCTTGGAGGATGATTGCTAACATATAACTTGAGCAGGGAGAAATAGGGGAAGTCCAGAGTAATTTTTTAATGTTTATTTATTTATTTTGAGAGACAGCACAAGCAAGGGAGGGGCAGAGAGAATATGATAGAGAATAGAAAATTGATCTTTGACAAAGCTACAAAGGTGATTCAGTGGAATGGTGCTAGGACAAATGTGTCCATATGCACAGAAGTAAACTGTGATCCATGCACTGAACCATACACAAAATCAACTCAGTAGAAATACCAGAACTAATTATAAAAGATAAAATATAAAACTTCTAGAAGAAAAGACAGGAGAGAATTTTTTGTGATCCAAAAATTGATTGACACAGCTACCCAGACCACAGTCTGAGGCCTCAGCATCTCTCTGTCACCACCACCTTTTAGGCTCTGCACCAATGTTCGCATACCTGCCAACTGTCAAGCTGCAGCACTGCTACCTGGTGTTTCATCGTCTGCAGGCCTCAGAGTTTATATTTCTACATTCTTTTTGTTACAGCTACAAGTTTTTTCAGCCTCCTTTAGTGAGGAAAACTAAGCATCATGGTTGCCATAAAAACGTGACGTCATTGTGGTGACCATGAAGACAGTATTAGTCCATTTAGGTACAAAGCCTGGATTTGGGGAGATTATTTTTACTTTATTATTTTTGCTCTTTGTAAGCACTTAAGGGAGAAGGTTGATGATGGTGGTATGTTGTTGCCACCTTTTGTCAAAAACTGCACAGCTGTTTGAACATATCTCAGCAGTATTGTGGGAAAGAGGGCCTATGAATCAAACCCATCAGACAGAGTTTACTGTAAATCAGGATAAAAATGGGCGGGGAGTTGTTGTTTCAGTATATTGATGGTCTCTCTCTGGACACGTCATACAAATTATACAATTTCTTGCTTTTGTGTATTGACCTTTCACTTGGCTTAATGTTTTCAAGTTTCATTCATACTGCATTATGTGTCAGTACTGCATCCCTTTTTATTGCCAGATAATATTCCACATTTTATTTGTCAATTCATTAATTGGTGGACATTTGAGTTGTTTTCACTTTTGGCTCTTATGAATAATGATGCCATGCATATAAGTATATTTTATGTAGATATGTGTTGTTACTGGTCCTGGCTCTGTAACTAGGAGTGAAATTGCTGGATCATACTGTAATTCTGTGTTGAACCATTTTAGGACTGTCAAAGTGTTTTCAAGACTCTTACAATGTTGAAGCGTGCAGGCATAGTGTGTTATTTTTCTCATGATTAATTCAGATCAATCAATCAATGGCTGAATGTAACAAGCCACCTGAAAGTAAAATGTAACCTGTATAATTCCTTTCAAGTAAAACTATAGGAAATCAAAACAAGTCTACTGTCACAGGAGGAACTTGGAAAAATTATCATGCTTCTTGTTTGCTTGTATTGTCTCCCCAAATGTATGTTGCATTCATACTGTATAGGATTCACTGTGTTTTTCAGTTGTGAACTCACCTGTGCCAGACATCAGTCCACAAGGGATGTGAGATGCTGGGGTTTCTTGAAGACTGATGCTCTTGAATCTGAAATAGAAGCTTTGGGAGCCATCAGGACACAGACCCTCAGAAACTACCTCCTTCAGGCCTCTGATATGAGCTTGGCCACCATCATGAAGAGCTGCACAGAGAGAGACAGATCCATCATTACTATATTTTGCTGGAGTAACTATGTGGCCATCACCATGCTAGACAGTAGTTTAGTGACAATGACACTGATACAACTGAGTCATGGTCATAACAACCACATTTTAATGGATTTTTCACCTGCCCCCCCTTTTTTTTAGAGAGAGAGGGAGTACACATGGCCTGGGGAGAGGGGCAGAGGGAGAGTGTGAGAGAATCTCAAGCAGGCTCCATGTTCACTGGGGAGCACAATGTGGGGCTCAATCCCACAATCATAGGACCATAACCTGAGCCAAAACCAAGAGTCAGATGTTCGACCAACTGATCCACCCCGGTGCACCAGGGCCCTTTTTTTCTCCTTTCCTTGACTATCTCCTAACAAGTGGCCTGAATTCATACAAGCATTCATGATCCTCAATAACCACAGGACCATGGGCTTGCTCCTGTGCATCACTGACTATTCTCAGTGATCCCGTGGGTGAAGCATTTTCATCCCCATTGTACAGAGGGGGAAGCTTGGGCTCAGAGTCATCATCACGTGTCTTACCTCCCATGATCCTGCATTGAAAGAAAAGTAACCCCAAAACACCCCTGGAGCAGGACCCATGCTCATTGGGGTTGGGTGGGACCCCAATTGCTTCCCATAGTTACAAGCTAGGGCACTACCTCCCAAATCCAGAAAGAGGAGACTTGACCTGAATCTTGTTCTCTCCCAACACCTCAGGGCACTTCAGCCCGCATCATGGAGACTCCCAAGTGAGTTTTAACCACCTGAAGGCAGACATGCTTTTTTGTCCAGGACATGTCTGTCTCTATTAAAAAACCATTAACATCCCACAATGGTGTCAGCTTTCTATGGCAACTGCAATACTCAGGATGGTCCTCCACACTTAAAATGCTTCCCATATTGCAGCCATCAGTTGCTGAGTACTGAGAAGCTACATTGTCTCAGCCACCCAACACCATGGGTTCATTAGCTGCCTGAAGAGCTCTGCTGTAAGATGCAAAAATCAGTAATTTCCTAGGACACGTTAGACACCATTTGTCCATTCATCTACTTAACAGACATTAATACCAAACTCTATACCATCCTTTTAGTTAAGGTTTAGGTTTCTCCAGAATGGAAATTAGGAAGTAAAATGTGGAAAGGTTGGAGTGGTAAGTTCAGATGCTAAATCAAAGAAGAAATGGCTCCTTCCTTTTAAGATTTCAGCCTGCTCAAATGTCTTATAATTAATAATTTACAAATATGCTTTAATGCCTTGGGTCCCTCTCCACAGTTCTAGTGATTCTCCTCTGTACATATATTTTTGCCTTTGCATCAAAATTCCAAGAAGAATTCTCCATACTCAATTCATATCCCTCTGCATCTCCTCTCCAACTCAGTCTTCATCCATTATACCACTGGGCCATGTTCCCCCATACTTCCATGGAAATTACACTTGCCAACTCAACAGCCACCTCTTTATCACATGTACATATCAGTAATGTTGAAATGATTACTCAATGGATGCAAGCAATTATTTTTACAAAGGAAAAGTATTTCCTATCCCCAGATCAGAATTCAATTGCTTGGGTAAGACAAGGATTGTATTACAATGGGATCAGTTACATGAAAGCTAGAGTTGTAAAATACTTTTCATAGAGTCAGAGTCAGATAAGTGGAGGACTGTGCTTCTCACAATGGGCTTTCAAATGAAGCACACATTTTCTCTAAAGTCTTATAATTTTGCTTCATTGAAAGGATTTTTCAAATGTTCTCTGCATGTTAGTTGTTATCATCATTTCAATAATTTCCATCATATTTTTTTTTCAAGAAAATCGATTATGGAATAAAATCATAAGAAAATATAATGTTCCAAACTATGCCATGGTTATATATATTATCTAAAAGCATTATCTAACATACCATATATAGATAATATAATGGCAGTGATATATAATGGTAGAATTAGGGAACTCTTTTACAGTTTCCTGAATGTTCAGTCAAATCCACTTTCTGTACCAGGGAAATCATGATGCTAGACCTCCTTTTGGAATGTATCCGTTTGAAAAAAAACTTAAGAAAATAAGCATACATGAATCCATACTGTATACCATGAGATAAACTATCTTTAAATAACTTCAAATAATATATGTAGATACCCTGCCTCCAATGAGGTGCACCATATCTGACTCCCACCCCTGAGGGCAGGACAGACTTAGTGACTCCCCTCAAAAAACAGGTGAATGGAAAGTAGTTATTGTACACTGGAGAAACCAGGCAAACACCATCCTAACCCTGTGATGAAGGTCAGCGTCTCCAGTGGCCCAGTGATGTCATGTGGGTTTCATGTCCTCCTAAATATGAATTGATAAGAAGAGAACTTCAACTCTATGGTATTCTTTTTCAAAACCCATAACAAGTGTCCAATGAGGAGAAAAAAGACAGACTATACCTGTACTCCTCAACTCTGGGTCATAAAAACAGTCTTAATGCTCCTCAAACTGTCCAACAGAGAGTTAGCATATGACTCAGCAATTTCACTCCTAGGTACAAAGCCAGGAAAAATGACAATATACACCTACATAAAAACTAGTGTAGGAATGTACATAGCATCATTATTCATAATAGTCAAAAGTGGACACAACTCAAATATCCATCTATTAATGAATGTCTAAACGAAATGTAGTATATTTGGCCATTAAAAAGAATGCAATACTGATACATTCTACAATGTTTGAAGCTTGAAAACATTAAACCAAGTAAAAGAAGCTGAATATGCAAAAGAAAACATGTTGTATGATTCCATTTATATAAAATGTCTACATAAAGCTATCAATGCACTGAACCCTAAGAATTCCACCCTTTTCATGCTGAATTCCAGAAAGTTCAGTCTTTGGATCATAGCCTCTACCTCCCCCAATGACATGTTCAAGCTGCAGTTCAGTCTTTTGTCACAAGGGAGCACCAAAGTACCACTATCATCAAACTTTTCTAAGAAGCATAGGCAGAGTAAAAATAAATAAATAAATAAATAATAAATGATCTTCCAAAATCTCAGGCATTAAAATTATGAAGAATAATTCTAATTCTGTCTGAAAAAAAACGGTATGTATAAAAGAACATTGTGAAAACATATTTCAGTGCCTGAAGATGAAATACATGGTAGTGGTACATCTTGGAAGCTGGTTGCAGGTATTTCAAGGGTGGTGCAGGGCAGAACAGGGGGTAGGTAGCTGAGAGAGGATGGATAGTGTGAGCAGATTCTGAGAATCTGTGTCCTGTGTCATGAACAGGGTATGACAGGGCGGGTGAGAGAAGGTCTGGGCAGCCTGTACAATATTGAGGTAGTGGAGGGAGAATGTCCTCTTCCCTGGTGGGGACCCTCTCGATAGTCCACACTGTACATCAGTTGATAGTGATGAGGCAAGAGATAAATCAATAAACACAATGTAGCTTTGGGTCAAAAGAAAATGGATCTTCTTTTATATGCATATGAGTTTTCCAAGGATAATTGATATCATATTTATTTTGTGACATTTTCTACTCTTTGTAAAATGTATTCCTTTTAATGAAAAAAAGAACAAAAATGAAGATAAATGTCACATGTTGGTGAGATTCAAGATGGCATCCCTGAGAGTCTCAGAACAGGGGGCTCCACAAAGGGTAGGGGGGATGGAGGTTGGGAGTTTCACTTCATGGAACAAGCCAGATTTCAGATTTTCAGTTAACTGGAACAGTCCCCCTGTATCCATTATTTGCATAGAATACTTAAAAACACATTTGGGGGGATATCTAATGCTGAGATTGGAGGTCCCATGCTGGTCTGTACAGAGTTTAAACTATAACTATGAGTATGTATAGAAGGTAGTAGAGCTGGAGGGGACATAGAAGCACAAGAAACATACACGCAGCCAATTAAAAATTTTTAAGAGAAAACAGGATGGTTTAATTTGTAAAGTGAAGAGTTGTTTGCTCTTGATTACAGTATTCAACAGGAAAATTCCATTCACCTCTTGGTACATAAATGGTACCCTACCTCTTCATCAGGATAATTGATCCAGATGAAATTATTCCTGGACAACCTTTGACTATGCGTCTGCCAGCAACTGTCCCCTCTCATTTCTTAGAGAAATATGTAAACTGCCTCTTATCTATAATAGCTGTGAAATAAGGTCATTTCTTCTGTTTAGTATCCATATACAGTGGAACATCATTTATTTGTCAATGGATTTGATATATTCTGAACTCCAGATCAAGATCTTGCATTATTTAACCCACCTTTGATGATCCCAAAGACACCTGAAAACCCAGGATGTTCAGGGTCACTGATTTTTGCTGGATAGTATTAAGTAATATAGAAAGTTTGATAAGTCTGTACTGGCTCTGGGTACTAACTCTGAAATAAGTTTATTTCAATAACGTCTTGACATATTTGCTTTGTATGTCACGCTATAGGATCCAAATGAACCAAACAAGGAGCTTCAACTTGTTTATTCATAGTTGCTACATTTTCCACAATAAAAATGCATTATTTATGTAAAGAAATCTATAAAAACAGTAACAAAAAATTAAAGATAACATGAAGTGTACTTGGATTCCAGGAAAACAAGAGTTCACTGTTGATGGATGTCAGGCTGACTACACATAATAATTTGATATAATTGACAATGTTTTTTACACAAATTTAATTTTTGCTAAGTACTGCATATTATCACAGTTTCAGTTTTCTCTCTTTCTCTGATTTTTACTACTAGAGTCACACACACATAAAAAAATGTATCCATTAAATATAGCTATTTCCAGGTAAGTCACTTCTTCACACTCATATTTACTATAGTTTCAAACATAAATGGAATCTCAGCTCAGACAAGAATGATCCTTGATGCACACCCACCAGTTCATGCATTTCCCTTTTTATTCTGAGAGAATCAGCTCACAAGAAAATTACAAGGTTAAGGGCTACTCCAAATTTCTGTCACCTATTTCCTCCTTGGTTTTCAAAAAATACAAGTGTATGATTCCTTTAATTAACATGCTTTGGAAGTGGAGGTTTTTGGCCATGAGCTCCTCTTCTACATCATCTAGTGGCCACTGGTGATCTGTCAGCTCCAAAGCTTACCACTTTGTTTTGAAAGCTTTGTTGGTGTGTCTGGGCATGGCCTTGGTGTCTTCAGTCATCTGCTCCTGCATTATTCCTGATTGGTCAGTGGCATTATCTTGGCCCAGAATCAGAGTAAATGCTCTGAAGCCCAAAGACACTAAGGAAATACCAGGATGAAGAACTCCCCCAAGATGCATCTAATGTGAGTACTTTGATTTTTTTTTTTTTTTGTAGCATAGCCTTACATGAGATGGTCTGGGAAATGGAAGCTTGCTTATAACAAAGCCAGAAAATGTCATGTTGATCAATTTACCGATAACAATCATAGGGAAGGTATTTGGTACATTGCCTTCAATCTTGTGTGTTAGCATAATGAGATGAGGTAGAGGAAAAGTAGACACTACCTTACTTTTAATATTTTTTAAATCAATCCTCTGGGATATTGATATTTTCTGTAACTTGGAAAAATCATCATGGTTCTTGTTTGCTTGTTATGGTCTCCCCAAATGTATGTTGCATTCATGCTGTATAGGATTCACTGACTTTGATAATATAATATTTGTCATAATAAAGCAGTTTACAAAGCTGTAAGTAGGATATAATCTAATTTATCTTCTCAAATATAGTTACATTTGCATAATAACCTTTCTGAAAAAAAATATATGCAAATGGAAACAGTGCTTATCTGTGAACAATAATAGATTTTAAGGGTTTCTAATGATTTTTTGTTACATGTATTTTCCATTTTTATTTATAATAAAAGCATTTGGGTTTCAAAGGAAAAAAATAAGAAAAAAACATATCCCCAGTATTCCCATAGGAGAATGAGTCAGTGCCAGATGTACAATATTTCTAAAGCAAGGAAATTAGGTAATAAAGTTATTGTAGCATTAATTTTTTAATCTACCACATGATAGTCCCAAATGGGAAATTTCAGTGATCCTACAGATGCTTAGGGGAAAGGTAAGTATATCTCTCAAATAAACCTTACATTTTGTAGTCCTAGGATGTCTCAATTTCCTAAGATTTAGTGAAGGTCATGAAAAAAAAAGTACTTTCACAACATGCTTTTTTCTTTTTTAATTTTTTTAACATTTATTTACTTTTTTTTTTTTTAATTTTTTTTTTCAACGTTTATTTATTTTTGGGACAGAGAGAGACAGAGCTTGAACGGGGGAGGGGCAGAGAGAGAGGGAGACACAGAATCGGAAACAGGCTCCAGGCTCTGAGCCATCAGCCCAGAGCCCGACGCGGGGCTCGAACTCCCGGACTGCGAGATCGTGACCTGGCTGAAGTCGGACGCTTAACCGACTGCGCCACCCAGGCGCCCCATCATTTATTTACTTTTGAGACAGACAGTGTGAGCAGGAGAGGAGCAGAGAGAGAGGGAGACACAGAATCCGAAGCAGGCTCCAGGCTCTGAGCTGTCAGCACAGAGCCTGACATGGGGCTTGAATCACAGACTGTGAGATCATGACCTGAGCTGAAGTCAGACACTCAACCAATTGAGCCACCCAGTGCCCCTACAACATGCTTCTTTCTCTTCTCTCTAAATAAAACCCCTTGAACTAAAAGCAGTCTCATAGTTTTAATTTCCCAGTTAGTCAAGCAGGAACCCACAGGGGAACAAAAGCATATGGGTGCATGAGATGGCTCCACACTCTATCAGCCTACAGTTTCCAGAGGGGAGATGCTTCCATAGCAGGATGCAGGGGGAAGTTTAGTCACAGGCTCCTTCAGCCCAGGGCTCAGGGAAACCAACACATGTGGAATAAAACAGCTTTGAAGCATCTTACTTGTGCAACTAAAATAGTTAAAGGATAGGGGTGCCTGGGTGGCTCCATCAGTTGTGCATCTGGCTTTGGCTCAGGTCATGATCTCACAGTTCGTGAGTTCAAACCCCACATCAGATGTGCTGTTGTCAGTACAGAGCCAGCTTCAGATCCTCCATCTGCCTCTCTGTTCCTCCCCTGCTCATGCTCTTTCTCTCTCAAAAATAAATGAACATTTTTTTAAAACAACAACATGGTAAAAGGATAGGAAAACCTTCATGTGCCCAGCACTTGTAATAGAAATCAGCTTAAGTTCAAAATAGGATACATCCTTAAACCAAACTAGGGATTAGTCTGGACACAGAAAAATGAAATAAATGAAATCTCTAGAATCAATTCTCTAAACCAGGATGGCCCAGATTAGTCCGTATGTACAGGCCCACATGAGTAGCAGTGTGAATGAAAGCCAGAAAATTAGTCCTGCACAAAAAGATGTTTCAGGGTCAGGAGACATTGTGACATGTTTTGGGCTAGCTGCAACTTGGAAACTCCAAGACTGAACACAGCAATAAAAAGTGACTGAAAATAGTATCTACTGTTTGTGTTAGCCCTCCCCATAGCATGCAAGTGAGAAAATGGATGTGTCCGTTTCAGAAGCTCTGAACGAGACTACACATAGCAAGAGAGCATAAACAGGTTATCTTTTGAGATATGAATGTGGATTTATTCTTCTTATGTTTCTCCCTTCCTACTTTTCCATTAGGTAGCCAGGCATCTATGAATAAAACATGTTGTGAAACAATATATTTCACTGAAAGAGAAAGTATATGGAAAGATTTCAAAAGTAAAAAAGCCCAATTCTTGATAGTGGTCACAACTGGGAAATCATGGAAGAGGGTAAAGTGAGTATCGACTGTCTATGTTTTATCCCTTAATATCAGTACAAAGTAGTCAGATATACTTATGTCTATAGCTATCTGATATCTGTAATATTTCAAAACCACCACCATTTCTATGAGATTTAATTCTGATTTTGAAAAATCATCCATACTTATTCAGAGAAAGTGAAAACTATGGTGAGACCCAGATAAAAATAATTAATCTGCAATACCACCAATCATTAATTTTTTTAAGTATCATGTCTGTCATTTCCTTCCTGTATCAGTTTGCTAGGGCTTTCATAACAAAATACCACAGACTTGGGAGGAGCCAAGATGGCAGAACAGCATGGAAGCTTTTTTGTGTCTTGCATCAATGAAATACAGCCAGACCAACACTAAACCATCCCACACACCTAGAAAACTGATTGGAGGATTAACACAACAATCTGCACAACCTGTACCACAGAATTCAGCAGGTACACAGCATGGAGAGGTGAATTTGGGGAGCGAGTTGTGGAGGGTAGGGAGCCACTTTTGCAGGCAGAGAGAGGACAGAGACTGGGGAGGGGGGAGAATATGGGAAAACCACCCCTCCCCAAAAGCAGCTGGAAAGAAAGTGGAAAATTGGAAACAGCTGCAGGGACTAAACTAAAGGGGAAGAAAGGAGAAAGGAGAGGGTTTAAATTCCATTAAGACTCTAAACAAGGGGAGTGAAAAGTCTGCAACTCTGCAGCTCGATACCTGGTGGTGCTCTGGTGGGAAGGGTGAATCCCCAGGAACAGTGGGGTCTGGGAGGGTCTCGGGCCACACCGGGAAAAGCGGTTCCACTGCTGGAAGGACATTTGGTAGAGACTGTTGAAGTCACCTGGTCCAGCAGACTCCAGAAAATGGCCACATTTGCTGGTGCTGGAACAATGTCATTAAGGGTGAAGCCTGGTGCCAGATATGTGTTGTGATTTTCCATATTGCCTGAAATGCTGCTGGTACACTATCTCGTGAACTTTTCCTGCGGCGGGCTGGCACCTGGCTGCAGTCTCGGGGCACCAGCAACAGCAGGGTCCAGCAAGCATTCCTAGGTGCAAGTGACATTCGGCCATTGCTTGGTGAGACCCTTCTGCAGAGGGGCAGAATGGGTCAGAGCCACAGTCCTTCAGAAGTAAGGGACCAGGAAAAACAGCCGCAGCTGAGACAAAAATTGGGAGCGAGGTATCGCCTGGGGCCTGGTCACGGAGAGTGAAAAAGTGGGGAGTGGACTAAAGCTGAAGACAGAGGACAGGTGCACAATTGCTGATCCGGGAAAACAGACTGGGTAGCTAGGTGGCCCATTTTTGCCACTCCCACCCATGCGCTATGCACCTATGAGCGCCTCAACAATCCACCCCAGTAGGCTAGTGGCGCCATCTAGTGGAGAGCAGAGCTGTTACAATGAGCCCCGCCCAACTGGGCCAAATACGCTCTTCAAGAACACAAGTCTCACCGCTGGCTTAGTTTATGGGCTATAAAGCGCTACATAGACTGAGATCTAGGGGAAAACGAAGTAATTTCAGTCGTACATCAATCTGTTAGCAGGTTCATCTATTCAATTTTCTTTCTTTTTTTCCCTCTTTTACACTTTTTTTCTTTTTCTTGAATACAAAAAAATGCATTTTTATTTTCAATTTTTATAAAAATATTTTTTCTTTAACCTTATTACTATATTTTTTACTTTTGTGTAATTTTTTTCAAATTCTATTTTACTTCCATCATTTTATTTTAGTCTACCTCAGTGTATTCACATTTTTGAATTTAAAAAAAAATTCCTTTTTTTCTTTCTTTTTTTATTTGTCATTTCTTTTCTTTTTCTTGTATGCAGAGATAAATCTTCATTTTTATCTTCAATTTCTATTAAAAATATTTTTATTTAATTTTTTACTATATATTTTGCTTTTAGGTAATTTTTTCAAATTCTATTTTACTTCCATCATTTTATTTTAGTCTACTACAGTGTATTCAATTTTTGAAATTTTCAAATGATTTCTTTTTTTTCTTTTCTTCTTTTTCTTTTCTTAGCCTCTTTCTCTTCTTCATTTTTCTCTTTTCTTAAATACAGAAAATTTAAAAAATCATATTTATTTTTAATATTTATTAAAATATTTTTCTTTAATTTTTTCTACTATGTTCTTTACTTTTGTGTATATTTTTTTCAAATTCGATTTTTCCCCATTATCTCATTTTAGTCTGCTTCAGTGTATTCATTTTTTCAAATTCTCAAAATATTTCCTTTTTTTCTCCCCCCCCTTTTTTTTCTCTACTTTGCCAAACCACTTTCAACATCCAGAACAAAACACACCTAGGTTCTAGCATCATCTATTCGATGTGACTGTGTGTGTGTGTGTTTAATTTTTAATTTTAATATTTTTAATTTTATTTTTTAATTCCAATTTTTCTACCTCATTAATTCCTTTTCTCCCTTCAAAATGACAAAACGAAGGAATTCACCCAAAAAGAAAGAGCATGAAGAAAAGACAGCCAGGGATTTTACCAACACAGATATAAGCAAGATGTCTGAACCAGAATTTAGAATCACGATAATAAGAATACTAGCTGGAGTAAACTATAGATTAGAATCCCTTTCTGCAGAGATAAAAGGAGTAAAAAAATAGCCAGAATGAAATTAAAAATACTATAACTGAGCTGCAATCACAGATGGATTCAGTGGCAGCAAGGATGGATGAGGCAGAACAGAGAATCAGCGATATAGAGGACAAACTTACAGAGCATAACGAAGCAGAACAAAAGAGGGAGATTAAGGCAAAAAAGCACAATTTAAGCATTAGAGACATCAGTGACTTATTAAAAAGGAACAACATCAGAATCATAAGGGTCCCAGAAGAGGAAGAGAGAGAAATAGGGGTAGAAGGGTTATGTGAGCAAATCATAGCAGAAAACTTTCCTAACCTAGGGAAAGACACAGACATCAAAATCCAAGAAGCACAGAGGACCCCCATTAGATTCAACAAAAACCAACCATCAGCAAGGCATATCATAGTCAAATTCACAAAATACTCAGTCAGGGAGAGAATCACTAAAGCAGCAAGGGGAAAAAAAGTCCCTAACCTACAAGGGAAGACAGATCAGGTTTGCAGCAGGCCAGAAATTTGGCAGGCCAGAAGGGAGTGGTGGGATATATTCAGTGTGCTGAATCAGAAAAATATGCAGCCAAGAATTCTTTATCCAGCAAGGCTGTCATTCCAAATAGAAGGAGAGATAAAAAGTTTCCCAAACAAAAATTAAAAGAGTTTGTGACCACTAAACCAGCCTTGCACGAAAATTTAAGGGGGGACTTTCTGAGGGGAGAAAAGATGAATATATATATATATATATATATAAGCAACAATAATTAGAAATTACCAGAGAAAATCACCAGAAATTCCAACTCTACAAGCATTATAATGGCAATAAATTAATATCCTTCAGTATTCATTCTAACCATCAATGAACTCAATGCTCCAATCAAAAGACATAGGGTAACAGAATGGATAAAAAAACAAGATCCATCTATGTGCTGTTTACAAGAGACCCACTTTAGACCTAAAATCAACTTGAGATTGAAAATAAGGGGATAGAGAACCATCTATCATGCTAATGGTCAACAAAAGAAAGCCAGAGTAGCCATACTTATATCAGACAATCTAGACGTTAAAATAAAGACTGTATGAAGAGATGCAGAAAGGCATTATATCATAATTAAGGGGTCTATCCACCAAGAAGACCTAACAATTGTAAAAATTTATGAGCCAAATGTGGAGGCATCCAAATATATAAATCAATTAATTACAAACATCAAGAAACTCATTGATAGTAATACCGTAATAGTAGGAGGCTTCAACACCCCACTCACAGCAATGGACAGATCATCTAATCAAAAAATCAACAAGGAAACAATGGCTTTGAATGACACACTGAACCAGATGGACTTAACAGATATATTCAGAACATTTCATCCTATAGCAGAAGAATATACATTCTTCTCTAGTGACATGGAACTTTCTCCAGAATAGACCATATACTGCGAAACAAATCAGCCCTAAGTACAAAAAGATGGCGATCATACCATGCATATTTTCAGACCACAACCCTATGAAAGTTGAAATCAACCACAAGAAAAAATTGGAAAGGTAACAAATACTTGGAGACTGAAGAACATCCTACTAAAGAATGAATGTGCTAACCAAGCAGTTAAAGGGGAAATTAAAAAGTATATGGAAATCAACGAAAATGATAACACCACAATCATTATCTTAGATACACAACCTAACCTTATGCCTTAAGGAGCTGGAAAAAGAGCAACAAACAAAACCCCAACACAGCAGAAGACAGGAAATAATAAAAATTAGAGCAGAAATTAATGCTATTGAAACAAAAAAAAATAGTAGAACAGATCAATGAAACCAGAAGCTGGTTCTTTGAAAGAATTAACAAAATTGATAAACAACTAGCCAATTTGATCAAGAAGAAAAAGGAAAGGACTCAATAAATAAAATGAAGAATGAAAGAGGAGAGATCACAGTCAACACAGCAGAAATAAAAACAATAATAAGAGAATATTATGAGCAATTATATGCCAATAAAATGGGCCATCTGGTAGAAATGGAAAAATTCCTAGAAACATATACACTACCAAAACTGAAACAGGAAGAAATAGAAAAATTGAACAAGCCCAAGACCAGTAAGGAAATTGAATTAGTAATCAAAAATCTGCCAAAAAACAAGAGTCCAGGGCCAGATGGCTTTCCAGGGGAATTGTACCAAACATTTAAGGAAGAGTTAACACCTATTCTGTTGAAACTGTTCCAAAAAAGAGAAATGGAAGAAAAACTTCCAAACTCTTTCCATAAAGCCAGCATTGTCTTGATTCCAAAACCAGAGACCCCATTAAAAAGGAGAAGTATGGATCAGTTTCCCTGATGAACATGGATGAAAAAATCTTCAACAAGATATTAGCCAACCGGATCTAAGAATACATTAAAAAATTATTCATCACGACCAAGCGGGATTTATACCTGGGATGCAGGGCTGCTGGTTCAATATTTGCAAAACAATCAATGTGATTCCTCACATCAATAAAAGAAAGGACAAGAACCATATGATCTTTTCAATAGATGCAGAGAAAGCATTTGACAAAATACAACATCCTTTCTTGATAAAAACCCTCAAGAAGATAGGGATAGAAGCATCATACATCAAGATCATAAAAGCCATATATGAACAACCCAACACAAATATCATCCTGAATGGGGAAAAACTGAGAGCTTTCCCCCTAAGGTCAGGAACAAGACAGGGATGTCCACTCTTGCCACTGTTATTCAACATAGTATTGGAAGTCTTAGCCTCTGCAATCAGATAACACAAAAAATAAAAGGCATCCAAATCAGCCAGGAGGAGATCAAACTTTCACTCTTTGCAGATGACATGATACTCTATATGGAAAACCCAAAGCCTCCACCAAAAAACTGCTGGAACTTATCCATGAATTCAGCAGTCACAGAATATAAAATCAATGCACAGAAATCTGTTGCATTCCTATACACCAACAATGAAGCGACAGAAAGGGAAATCAAGGAATTGAATCCATTTACAGTTGCACAAAAAAACATAAAATACCTAGGAATAAATGTAACAAAAGAGGTGAAAAATCTATACACTGAAAACTATAGAAAGCTTATGAAAGAAATTGAAGAAGACACACAAAAAAATGGGAAAAGATTCCATGCTCCTGGATAGGAAGAACAAATAGTGTTAAAATGTCAATGTTACCCCAAACAATCTACATATTCAATGCAATCCCTATGAAAATAAAACCAGCATTATTCACAGAGCTAGAAAAAATAATCCTAAAATTTGTATGGAACCAGAAAAGACCCCAAAAAGCCAAAACAATCTTGAAAAAGAAAACCAATGAAGGAAGCATCACAATCCTAGACTTCAAGCTATACTACAAAGCTGTAGTCATCAAGGCAGTATGGTACTGGCACAAGAACAGACACTGAGATCAAAGGAACAGAATAGAGAACCCAGAAATGGACCCACAAACATATGGCCAACTCATCTTTGCCAAAGCAGGAAAGAATATCCAATGGAATAAAAAGACAGTCTCTTCAGCAAGTAGGGCTCAGAAAACTGGACAGCAACATGTGGAAGAATGAACCTGGACCACTTTCTTACACCATGCACAAAAATAAACTAAAAATGGATGAAAGACCTCAATGTAAGACAGGAAGCCATCAAAATCCTCCAGGAGAAAGCAGGCAGAAACCTCTTTGATCTTGTCCGCAGCAACTTCTTACTCAACATGTCTCTGGAGGCAAGGAAACAAAAGCAAAAATGAACTACTGGGACCTCGTCAAAATAAAAATCTTCTGCACAGCAAAGGAAACAATCAGAAAAACTAAAAGGCAACCGACATAATGGGAGAAGATATTTGCAAATGACATATCAGATGAAGGGTTAGTATCCAAAATCTATAAAGAGCTAATCAAACCCAACACCCCCCAAAAAAATAATCCAGTGAAGAAATGGGCAAAAGACATGAATAGACACTTCTCCAAGGAAGACATCCAGATGGCCAAGCGACACATGAAAAAATGCTCAACATCACTCATCATCAGGAAAATACAAATCAAAACCACAATGAGATACCACCTTACACCTGTCAGAAAGGCTAACATTAAGAAGTCAGGCAACCACAGATGTTGGCAAGGATGCAGAGAAAGCGGTTCTCTTTTGCATTACTGGTGGTAATGCAAGCTGGTGCCGCCACTCTAAAAAAAAGTATGGAGGTTCCTCAAAAAACTGAAAATAGGACTACCCTACGACTCAACAATTGCACTACTAGGCATTTATCCATGGGTACAGGCGTGCTGTTTCGAAGGGACATATGCACCCCATGTTTATAGCAGCACTATCAACAATAGCCAAAGTATGGAAAAAGCCCTAATGTCCATCGATGGATGAATGGATAAAGAAGATGTGGTATATATGTCTGTGTGTGTGTGTGTGTGTACACACACACACACACACACACACACAATGGAGTATTATTTGGCAATCAAAAATAATGAAATCATTCCATTTGCAACTACGTGGATGGGACTGGAAGGTATTATGTTAGTGAAATTAGTCAGAGAAAGACAAAAATCATATGACTTCACTCATATGAGGACTTTAAGAGACAAAAGAGATGAACATAAGGGAAGGGAAACAAAAATAATATAAAAACAAGGAGGGTGACAAAACAGAAGAGACTCATAAATATGGAGAACAAACTGAGGGTTATGGGGGGATTGTGGGAGGGGGATGGACTAAATGGGTAAGGGGCATTAAGGAATCTACTACTGAAATCATTGTTTCACTATGTGCTAACTAATTTGGATGTAAATTTTTTAAAATGAAATATAAAATTAAAAAAATACCACAGACTGAGTGGCTTAAACATTAGAAATTTGTTCCCTTGCAGTTCAGGAAACCAGAAGACCCAGGTCAAAATGTCTGCAGATTTGGTTTCTTTAAGGCCTCTCTCCTTGCATATTGCAATCCTCTCACTGTATCTTCATGGTCAACCCTAGGTTCATCTTTTCTTTGACCTAATCTTTTATAAAAACACCAATTATATTGGGTTAGAGCCCACCCATATTATTTTATTTCACCTTAATTTCTCTTTAATGGCCCTGAGCAGGAAACATAGCAAACTTATCCAACACAGGGAAGATGACAGGGACTTCGACAAAATGCCAAAAGAGAAGAATTCATCCCAAATGAAACAAGGTGGGTCTTGGCCTGAGATCTAATCAAAACAGATATAAGTAACAGACCTGATGGAGAATTTGAAACAACAATCATAAGATACTTGCTGAGCTTGATAAAAGAATGGAAGACTTCAGAGAGGCCCTTACCACAGAGATAAAAGAGTTAAAAACAACAATCATTCAGAAATAAAAAATGCAATAACAGATTCAAAACAGACTGTATCTTATGAACACAAGGGTGAAATAAACAGAGGAATCAATATAAAATGAATATAGAATTGGCATACAAGATAAAACAATAAATGTATATGAGCAAAAGAGAGAAAGACTATGAGAATAGACTCAGGGAACTCAGTGTCACCATCAAACCTAGTAACATTTGTAGTATAGTAGTCCCAGAAGAAGAAGAAAGAGAAAAGCGGACATAAAACTTATTGGAGGAAATAATATCTGGAAACATCCTGAATCTGGGGAAGGAAACAGACATCTAGATCCAGAAGGCACAGAGAACTCCATCAAAATTTAAATGCAAGCCAACAAAAACACACATTGTAATTAAATTTGTAAAATATAGCAATATAGAAAAACTCCTAAAAGCAACATGACAAAATAATTCCATAACTTCAAGGGAAGACCCATGAGGCTAGCTGCAGATCTAATAACCGAAACTTGGCAAGACAGAAGGCAATGACATGATATATTCAACATGCTAAGTGGAAAAAAAATTCAGCCAAGAATGTTCTATCTAGCAAGGCTATAATTCAGAATAGAGGAAGAGAGAAAGAGTTTCCAGGACAAACAAAAACTAAAGGAGTTTGTGACCACTAAATCAACCTTGCAAGAAATATTAAAGGGGACTCTTTGGTTGCAAAGGAGAGAACAAAAGTGACAAAGGCAATAAAGGATCAGAGAAATCTCCAAAAACAACAACAAAACAAGTAATAAAATAGCAATAAACAAATATCTATCAGTAATTACTCTGGGGGCACCTGGGTGGCTCAGTCGATTGGGCATCAGTCAACTGGGCATCTGACTTCAGCTCGGGTCATGATCTCACCGTTCATGATTTCAAGCCCTGAGTTGGGCTATGTGCTGACAGCTCAGAGCCTGGAGCCTGCTTCAGATTTTGTATCTCCCTCTCTCTTTGCCCCTCTCCAACTTGTGCTCTGTCTTTCTCTCTCTCAAACAGAAATAAACATTAAAAATTAAAAAAAAATAATTACTCTGAAAGTAAGTAGACTGAATACTTCAATCAAAAGACAAAGGGTGATTGAGTATATAAAAAACAAGACCCATCAAAATGCTGCCTACAAGAGAGTCATTTTGGACCTAAAGGTAACTACAGATTGAAAGTGAGGGGAAGGAGAAATATTTATCATGCATATGGATGTAAAAGAAAGCCAGAACAGCAGTATTTATATCAGACAAACTAGATTTTAACCCAAAAACTGTAACAAAAATTGAAGAAGTGCACTATATAATAACAAAGGGTACTACCAAATAAGATCTAACAACTGTAAATATTTATACCCCCAATTTGGAAAACCCAAATATATAAACCAATTAATAACAAATATAAAGGTAACATTCACAATAATATAAAAATAGTAGGGGACTTAATCACCACATTACATCAGTGGAAAGATAATCTAAGCAGAATATCAACAAGGAGACAAAGGCTTTGAAAGAAACACTGGACCAGATGGATTTAACAGATATATACAGAAAATTCTATCCTAAATCAGGAAAGGCACATTCTTTACAGAAGTACATGGTACATTCTCCAGAATAGATCACAAAGCAGGTCACAAATCAGACTTCAACAAGTACAAAAAGATTGAGATAATACCATCATATTTTCTGACCAAAATGCTATGAAACATGAAGTCAATCACAACAAAAAAAAATTGTAAAGACCACAAATACATGCAGTTTAAACAAAGTGATACAAAAAATTAATGGATCAACCAGGACCTCGAAAAAGAAATTTAAAAAACACGTGGAGGTGTAGGAGGACGCTGGGCTTACCGCATCCTGCGGATCACTTAGATTCCACCCACACCTGCGTAAATAACACAGAAAATCGCCAGAAGACAAGCAGAATGGATTCTCTGGAGCCAAGCATACACAAGACGTCCACGGAAGAGGGTAAGAAGGACAGTGAGGCGATGCTTGGTACACAGACTACTGGGAGGGAGCCGGGGTGGAGGGACAGCCTGCCAGCCAAGCAGAGACCCCGAGTCTGGCTGGCAAAAGCGGAGGGGCCAGACGGAGTGTGTTCAGACAGCCAGCGGGACTTAACATCTGGAAGGTTATAAGCTACCAGCTCTGCTCAGAGAGCGGGAGGGCTGGAGGACAACAGGAGGGAGAGTTGTTGAGCCCCTGACGACAGAGCTCAGCTTGGCGGGGAACAAAGGCACTCGCCAGCGCCATCTCCCTCGCCCAGCCAAAATCCCAAAGGGAACTGGTTCCTGCCAGGGAACTTGCTTGCACCGCGCAAACACCCAATGCTGTGCTTCTGCTGACCCATCCCTCTGGCAGTGGGTCTGACTCCCTCCTGCTGTCACATGGCCCCTCCCGAAGTGGATCACCAAAGGAGAAACAAGCTAAGCCTGCCACTCCCACATCCGTGCACCTTACCTATCCACCCCAGCTAATATGCCAGATCTCCAGCACCACAAGCCTGGCAGTGTGCAAGTAGCCCAGATGGGCCACGCCACCCCACAGTGAATCCTGCCCTTGGGAGAGGGGAAGAGAAGGTACACACCAGTCTGACTGTGGCCCCAGCGGTGGGCTGGGGGCAGACATCAGGTCTGACTGTGGCTCTGCCCACCAACTCCAGTTATTCAAGAAAGCACAGGGGAAGTGCCCTGCAGGACCGCACCACTCCAGGGACTATCCAAAATGACCAAACAGAAGAATTCCCCTCAAAGAATCTCCAGGAAATAACAACAGCTAACGAACTGATCAAAAACGATTTAAACAATATAACAGAAAGTGAATTTAGGATAATAGCCAAAAAATTAATCGTTGGGTTTGAAAACAGTATAGAGAACAGCAGAGAATCTATTGCTACAGAGATCAAGGGACTAAGGAACAGTCAGGAGGAGCTAAAAATTTCTATAAACGAGCTGCAAAATAAAATGGAAATGACCACGGCTCGGATTGAAGAGGCAGAGGAGAGAATAGGTGAACTAGAAGATAAAATTATGGAAAAAGAGGAAGCTGAGAAAAAGAGAGATAAAAAAATCCAGGAGTATGAGGGGAAAATTAGAGAACTAAGTGATGCACTAAAGAGAAATAATCTATGCATAATTGGTATTCCAGAGGAGGAAGAGAGAGGGAAAAGGGCTGAAGGTGTACTTGAAAAAAAAATAGCGGAGACCTTTCCCTGAACTGGGGAAGGAAAAAGGCATTGAAATCCAAGAGGCACAGAGAACTCCCTTCAGACATAACTCGAATCAATCTTCTGCACGACATATCATAGTGAAATTGACAAAAGACAAGGATAAAGAGAAAATTCGGAAAGCAGAGAGGGATAAACGTGCCCTATCATATAAAGGGAGACCTATAAGACTCGTGACTGATGTCACTTCCGAAACTTGGCAGGCCAGAAAGGAATGGCAGGAGATCTTCAATGTGATGAACAGAAAAAATATGCAGCCGAGAATCCTTTCTCCAGCAAGTCTGTCATTTAGAATAGAAGGAGAGATAAAGGTCTTCCCAAACAAAAACTGAAGGAATTCGTCACCACTAAACCAGCCCTACAAGAGATCCTAAGGGGGATCCTGTGAGACAAAATACTAGAGATACTGTTACAAGTATGAAATCTACAGACATCACAATGACTCTAAACCCATATCTTTCTATAATAACACTGAGTGTAAATGGACTAAGTGCTCCAACCAAAAGACATAGGGTATCAGAATGGATAAAAAAACAAGACCCATCTATTTGCTGTCTACAAGAGACTCATTTTAGACCTGAGGACACCTTCAGATTGAGAGTGAGGGGATGGAGAACTATTTATCATGCTCCTGGAAGTCAAAAGAAAGCTGGAGTAGCCATACTTATATCAGACAAACTAGACTTTAAATTAAGGCTGTAACAAGAGATGGAGAAGGGCATTATATAATAATTCCAGGGTCTATCCATCAGGAAGATCTAACAAGTATAAATGTCTATGCACCGAATATGGGAGCCCCCGAATGTATAAAACAATTACTCATAAACGTAAGCAACCTTATTGATAAGAATGTGGTAATTGTAGGGGACTTTAACACACAACTTACAACAATGGATAGATCAAGTAGACACACGGTCAATAAAGAAACAAGGGCCCTGAATGATACATTGGATCAGATGGACTTGACAGATATATTTAGAACTCTGCATCCCAAAGCAACAGAATACACTTTCTTCTCGAGTGCACATGGAACATTCTCCAAATTAGATCACATACTGGGTCACACAACAGCCCCTTCATAAGTATACAAGAATTGCAATCATACCATGCATACTTTCAGACCACAATGCTATGAAGCTTGAAATCAACCACAGGAAAAAGTCTGGAAAACCTCCAAAAGCATGGAGGTTAAAGAACACCCTACTAAAGAATGAGTGGGTCAACCAGGCAATTAGAGAAGAAATTAAAAAATATATGGAAACAAACGAAAATGAAAACACAACAATCCAAATGCTTTGGGATGCAGCGAAGGCAGTCCTGAGAGGAAAATGCATTGCAATCCAGTCCTATCTCAAGAAACAAGAAAAATCCCACATAAAAAATCTAACAGCACACCTAAAGGAAATATAAGCAGAACAGCAAAGACAGCCTAAACCCAGTGGAAGAAGAGAAATAATAAAGATCAGAGCAGAAATAAACAACATAGAGTCTATAAAAACTGTAGAGCAGGTCAATGAAACCAAGAGTTGTTTTTTAAAAAAAAATAAACAAAATTGATAAACGTCTAGCCTGGCTTCTCAAAAAGAAAAGGGAGATGACCCAAATAGATAAAATCATGAATGAAAATGGAATTATTACAACCAATCCCTCAGAGATACAAGCAATTATCAGGGAATACTATGAAAAACTATATGCCAACAAACTGGACAACCTGGAAGAAATGGACAAATTCCTAAACACCCACACAATCCCGAAACTGAATCAGGAGGAAATAGAAAGCTTGAACAGACCCATAACCAGTGAAGAAATTGAATCAGTTATCAAAAATGTCCCAACAAATAAGAGTCCAGGACCAGATGGCTTCCCAGGGGAGTTCTACCAGACGTTTAAAGCAGAGATAATACCTATCCTTCTCAAGTTATTCCAAGAAATAGAAAGGGAAGGAAAACTTCCAGAATCAGTCTATGAAGCCAGTATTCCTTTGATTCCTAAACCAGACAGACACCCAGTAAAAAAAGAGAACTACAGGCCAATATCTCTTATGAATATGGATGCAAAAATTCTCAATAAGATACTAGCAAGTCGAATTCAACAGCATATAAAAAGAATGATTCACCATGATCAAGTGGGATTCATTACTGGGCTGCAGGGCTGGTACAACACTCACAAATCAATCAACATGATACATCACTTTAATAAAAGAAAAGATAAGAACCATATGATCCTGTCAATCGATGCAGAAAAAGCATTTGACAAAACTCAGCACCCTTTCTTAATAAAAACCCTTGAGATAGTCGGGATAGAAGGAACATACATAAAGATCATAAAAGCCATGTGTGAAAAGCCCACAGCTAACATCATCCTCAATGGGGAAAAACTGAGAGCTTTTTTCCTGAGATCAGGAACACGACAGGGATGTCCACTCTCACCGCTGTTGTTTAACATAGTGTTGGAAGTTCTAGCATCAACAATCAGGCAAGAAAAGGAAATCAAAGGCATCAAAATTCACAAAGACGAAGTCAAGCTTTCACTTTTTGCAGAAGACATTATATTATACATGGAAAAACCGAAAGACTCCACCAGAAGTCTGCTAGAACTGATACATGAATTCAACAAAGATGCAGGATACAAAATCAATGTATAGAAATCAGTTGCAATGAGTGTTGTATGGAAACCAATTTGACAATAAATTTCATATATTGAAAAAAAAAGAATCATTCACCATGATGAAGTGGTATTTATTCCTTCACTGTAAGCGTGGTTCAATATTTGCAATTCAATCAACGTGATATACTACATTAAAAAAAGGATAGAAATCATATAATCCTTTCAGTAGATGCAAAAAAAGCATTTAACAAACTACAACATCCATTCCTGATAAAAACTCTCAAAAAAGTAGGTTTAGATGGAACATACCTAACCATAATAAAGGCCATATATATTTAAAAAAACATAGCTAATATCACCCTCAATAAAGAAAATTTGAGAGCTCTTCCACTACCATCAGGTACAGGACAGGGATGTCCACTTTCACCACTATTATTTAACATAGTACTGCAATTCTTCACCACAGCATTAAGACAAAAAAGAAATAAAAGGAATCCAAAACAGTAAGGAAGAAGTCAAACTTTCACTATTTGCAGATGACATAATGCTCCATGTATAAAACCCAAAAAATTCCACCAAAAAAATTTCTAGATCTGATACAAAAATACAGTAAAGTTGGAGGATACAAAATCAATATACAGAAATCTATTGTATTTCTATATACCAATAATGAAGCAGCAGAAATAGAAATGAAGGAATAGATCCCATTTATAATTGCACCAAAAACCATAAGATAACTAGGAATAAACCTAACCAAAGAGGTAAAATATTTGTGCTCTGAAAACCATAAAAACACTCATGAAATAAATTGTAGATGACACGAAGAAATGTAATAACATTCCATGCTCATGGATTGGAAGAACAAATATTGTAAAATGTCGATACATTTACACTGATTTAATGCAATCCTTATCAAAATAGTGAAATCATTTTGCACGGAGCTAGAACAAACAATCTTAAAATTTGTATGTGAACACAAAAACCCTGAATAGCCAAAACAATCTTGAAAATGCAAACTAAAGCTGGATGCCAAACTTGGCTGTCCAAGTTCTGGACTTCAAGTTATTTTACAAAGTTGTAAACACACACAACTATATAGTAAATTAATCTTTGACAAATTAGGAAAGAATATCCAATGGAAAAAAAGACAGTCTCTTCAACACCTAGTGTTGGGAAAACTGGATAGCAACATACAAAAAATGAAACCGGACCACTTTCTTACACCATCACCAAAAATAAATCCAAAATGCATGAAAGACTGAAATGTGAGACAGGAAACCATTAAATTCCTAGAGGAGAACACAGGCAATAATCTATTTGACCTTGGACATGCAACTTTCTAATAGTTATGTTTTTGAGGAAAGGGAAACAAAAGCAAAAATAAACTATTGGAACTTAATCAAAATAAAAATCCTCTTCACAATGAAGGAAATAATCAACAAAACTAAAAGGTAACCTACAGAATTGGAGAAGATATTTGCAAATGACATAACTGATAAAGGGTTAGTATCCCAAATATAATAAGAACTTACCAAACTCAACACACAAAATAAAAGTAATCCAAGTAAAAAAAAAGGCTGAAGACGTGAATGGACATTCTTTCAAAGAAATCATACAGATGGCCAACAGACACATGAAAATATGCTCAACATCACTCACCATCAGGGAAATGCAAATCAAAACTACTATGAGATATCACCTCACATCAGTCTAAAATTAAGAACACAGGAAACAACAGGCTTTGGTAGGGATGTGGGGAAAATAACCCTTTTACATTTTTGGTGGGAATACAAATTGGTACATCCAGTCTGGAAAACAGTATAAAGATTCATCAAAAAGTTAAAAATAGAACTTCCCTGGGGCACCTGGGTAACTCATTCAGTTGAGTGTCTGACTCTTGATTTTGGCTCAGGAGTGGAATCCAGCCCCGTGTCAGGCTCTGTGTTGACAGCACAGATCCTGCTTGGGATTCTCTCTCTCTGTCTCTCTGAACCTCCCTCTCTCTATGTCAAAATAAATAAACTTTAAAAAGAAAAATTAAAATATATATATATATATAATGAACTACATGATGATCCAGCAATTACACTACTAGATATTTACCAAAAGGATACAAAAATACTAATTTGAATGGATACTTGCACTCTGATGTTCTTAATAGCATTATTGGCAATAGCCAAGTTTTGAAAAGAGCCCAAATGTCCACTGACTGATGAATGGTTAAAGAAGATGTGTGATGGAATTAAGATGGTAAAGAAATATGGGGACCAGGAGTTTGTCTCATCCCTGAAATGCAGCTAGATCAGCATCAAACCATTTGGAACACCTAGGAAATTGATCTGAGGATTAACAAAAACAATCTGCATAATTTAAACCAGAGAACTTAGCAGGTACATGGTGCAGAGAGGTTAACTGGGGGAGAGAAAAGCTGCAGAGCTGCAGAGGGTAGGGGGCCATTTTTGCAGAGAGAGGACAGAGAGAGAAAGAGAAAGGGGGAGAGTGCAGTGCATTGGGATCACAGAAGAAAAGCACTCTTGCTGAAAGTAGCTGGAGAGAAAGAGAGAGAGAGAAAGTGTGAAAACTCTCACAGGGGACTGGATAATAAATCTAGTCCCCAAAACCATTGACAAGGAGAAAGGAGAGAGTTTCAATACCAGCAGGATTCTATAAACATTGCAGCACAGAGTATGAAGTTTTGGAGGTCAGTGCCTGCAGTGCACCAGCAAGGAAGTAGAGCGAATCCACAGAAGAAGGCAGAGTGGTCTGAGGGGTCTGTGTGCCACACGGGGAGAAGCAGTTCCCCTGCTTGGAGTGCATTTGGTAGAGGGCATATGGCCTCCACATGGGCAAAAGTCTGGCAGACCCCAGAGAGATGCCACCTTTACTGATATTGGAACAAAGATACTGGAGTGCAGCAAAACCTGGTGCTTGCTGTGTGTTGTAATTTATCATGAACTCTGAGCCTATGTGCTGCACCACCGCATGAACATTTTCTGGGAGAAACCAGCACCCTGCCATTGCTTGGCAAGACCTTCACCCAGATAATCAGCACAGGTGCAAGCCTTGGGAGTCTCTGAAGCAGGAGTATTAAAACATAGCTCCAAATGAGATAAAACTGTGGAGGGAGGCTCCACCTGTCCGGCAGAGTGCTTAGATGGACAAAGTAATGGCGGGGAGTGGACACAAGCCTGAAATAAAAAAAAGGGAGCTTGATTACGCATTTATGAGGACACAAAATTCTCATGCAATAGACTAAAGAGCTGGGTGAAACCATTTTCACCTCTAGCATGCATGCTTGCACACATGCTAATAAACCCCACTGAGCTAAGCAGCGCTCCCAAGTAGAGAATGGAGCCATTACACCAAGCCCCCCCCCACCTCCACCTGCACCCTCCAGGCACATCCCTCAGGAGACCAGTAAAATCTCTTCCACCTGCTTAGTCTACCCAATACAGTGTGCTACAAAGTATCATTTCTAGGGGGAAACTGGATCTAACTTCAGATTTCATTCTGTTTGTTCATTTGTTTGTTCATTTTCTTTGCTTCTGTTTTTGCTTATGTTGTTTCTTTTTCTTTCTTTTCTTACTCTTTCCTGGATACAGAAAGAACAACTTTTTATCCTACTTATTTTATTTTATTATTTAATAATACTTCTTAATCTTTAATTTTATTTAACTTTATTCTCTTTTCTCTTTTTTAATTTTCTATCAAGCTTCTCTCAACAAGCAAACTGAAACACAGGATCTAGCTTAATTTATTTGATTTGCTTGGTTTGATTTTTATATATTTTTTAAAATTTTATTTTTTATTGATTTTTACTTCCTCTAAAATGAAAAGACAGAGGAATTCACCCCAAAAGAAAAACAGTAAGAAATAATGACAGGGATTTAATCAACATAGATATATGTAAGATGTATGAAATATAACTTAAAACCATGATTATAAGAATACTAGCTGAGGTTGAAAAAAACATAAAAGACACCAGAGAATTCCTTTCTGCAGAGATAAAATAACCAATCTAGTCAGGCCAAAAATAAAAATGCTATAACTGAGATGCAATCTGGAATGGTGCCATGACAACGAGGATGGATAAAGCAGAGCAACAAAACAGTGATATAGAAGATAAAATACTGAAAATACTGAAACTGTAAAAAAGAGGGAAACAATGGCAAAAGATCATGAAACAAGACTTAAGATCTCAGCGAAGTATTAAAGAGGAATAACATTTATATCATAGGAGACCCAGAAGATGAAGAGAGAACAAAAGGGGCAGAAGGTTTATGTGAGCAAATTATAGTTGAAAACTTCCCTAATCTGGGGAAGGACACACTCATCATAATACAAGAAGTTGAAAGAACTCCCCTTAAATTAAACCAAAACTGACTCTCATCAAGGCATGTCATGGTCAAATTCACAAAATACACAGACGAGGAAAGAATCATGAAAGCAGCAAGGGGAAAAATGTCCTTAACCTATAAGGGAAGACAGATAAGATTCACAGCAGATCTGTCCAGAGAATCTTGGCAGGCTATAAAGGAATGCCAGGGTATATTCAACATGCTGAATCAAAAATATATGCAGCCAAGAATTCTTTAACCACCAAGGCTATCATTCAGAATAGGAAGAGAGATAAAGAATTTCCCAGAAAAACAAAAACTAAAGGATTTTGTGACCACTAAACCAGTCCTGCAAGACATTTTAAGGGGGACTCCTTAAGTAGAAACAAAACAAAAAAAAAGATCATAAAGAACCACAGAACATAACATCACCAGAAACATCAACTCTACAGGCAACAAAGGGGTACTAAATTCATACCTTTCAATAATCACTCTGAATGTAAGTGGACTAATTTCTCCAATCAAAAGACATAGGGTATCAGAATGCATAAAAAAACAAGATCCATCTACATTCTGCCTTCAAGACTCATTTTAGACATAAAGACTCCTGCAGAGTGAAAGTGAGGCAATGGAGAAACATCTATCATGCTAATGGACATCAAAGAAAGCTGGAGTAGCCATACTTATATCAGACAAATTACATTTCAAAATAAGACTGTAACAAGACATGAAGAAAAGCATTATAACATAATTAGGGGATCTATGTACCATGAAGTTCAAACAATTATATAATTTATGCCCCCTTCTTGAAAGCACTCAAATATGTAAAACAATTAATCACAAACACAAAGAAACTCATCTATGATAATACAATAATAATAGGGTATTTTATCACCCCACTTACAACAATAGACAGATCATCTAAGCAGAAAATCACAAGAAATCAATGGCTTTGAATGACACACTGGACTAGATGGACCTTACAAACATATTCAAAAAGTTTTATCAAAGCAGTAGGTTACATATAGAAGAATACATATTTGGCTACATACAGCAGCAGAATACACATAATTTTTGAATGCACATGGAACATTCTCCATAATAGATCATATACAGGGTCACAAATCACACCTCAACAAGTAGAAAAAGATTAAGATCATACCATGCACATTTCCAGACCACCATGCTATGAAACTTGAAATCAATGACAAGAAAAAAATTTGGAAAGACCACAAATACTTGGAGGTAAAGAACAATCTACTAAATAATTAATAAGTTAACCAAGAAAATAAAGAAGAAATTTGAAAACTACATGGAAGCTAATGAAAATAAAAACGCGACAGTCCAAAACCTTTGGGATGCAGCAAAGAGGTCATAAGAGGGAAGTATATAGCAATCCAGGTCTTCCTAGAGAAGGAAGAAATATCTCAAATATACAAGCTAACATTACACCTAAAGCAGCTGGAAAAAGAACACAAAATACAGCCAAAAACAAGCAGAAGAAGAGAAATAATAAAGATTAGAGCAGAAATCAAGGAGATATATATAGATATATATATATATATAGATATATATATATAGTATATAGTATATATATGTGTATATAGTGTATATAGTATATATATGTGTGTGTATATATATATATATATATATATATATATATATATACAATAGAACAGATCAACAAAACTTGGAGCTGGTTCTTGGAAAGAATTAACAAAATTGATAACTCCTTGAAAGATTTATCAAAAAGAAAAGAAAATAAATAAATATAAGTGAAATAAATGAAAAAATAAAATCACAAATGAAAAAAGAAGATTACAACCAAAGCCACAGAAATACAAACAATAATAACAATATTATGAGCAACAAATTGGGCAACCAGGAAGAAATGGATAAATTCCTAGAAACATATAAATTACCAAAATAGAAACAGGAAGAAATTGAAAACTTTAACAGACCCATAACCAGTAAAGAATCTTTTAAAAATTTCTTTTTAATGTTTATTTATTTCTGAGACAGAGAGAGACAGAGCGTGAGTGCGGAAGGGGCAGAGACAGAGGGAGACACAGAATCTGAAGCAGGCTCCAGGCTCTAGGCTGTCAGCACAGAGCCCGACGTGGGGCTCAAAATCACAGACCACGAGATCATGACCTGAGCCAAAATCAGATGCTCAACTGACTGAGCCACCCAGGTGCTCCTAACCAATAAAGAATTTGAACCATAATCAAAAAGTTCCAAACACGATTCCAGGGCTAGATGACTTCCAGGGGAATTCTAGCAAGTGTTTAAGAAGAGTTAATACTTTTTTTTGAAGCTGTTCCAAAAATTAGAAATGGAAGAAAAACTTCCAAACTCATTCTGGGAAGCCAGCATTATCTTGATTACAAAACCAAACCAAACAAAAACCCCACTGAAAAGGAGAAATACAGACCAATTTCCCTGATGAACATAGATGCAAAAATTCTCGACAAAATACTAGCAAATCAAATCCAACAATACATTAAAGAATTATTCACCATAATCAAGTGGTATTTATTCCTGGGCTGCAAGGGTGGTTCAATATCTGCAAATCAATCAATGTGATACATCACATTAATAAAACAAAGGATAATAACCACAAAATCCTCTCAATAGATGCAGAAAAATCATTTGACAAAATACAGCATCCTTTCTTGATAAAAACCGTCAAGTAATTATGAGAATGAACATACCTACATATCATGAAGGTCATACATGAAAGACACACAGCTAATATCATCCTCAATGGGGAAAAACTGAGAGCTTTTCCCCTAAGGTCATGAACATGACAAGGATGTCCACTCTCACCACTGTTGTTCAACATAGTACTGGAAGCCGTAGCCTCAGGAATGAGACACAAAAAGAAATGAAAGTTATACAAATTGACAAGAAAGAAGTAAAACTTTCACTCTTTGCAGACGATATGATACTCTATGTGGAAAACCCAAAAGACATAAAAAAAACTGCTAGAACTAATACATGAATTCAGCAAAGTCACAGAATATAAAATTATGATACATAAATCAGTTGCATTTCTATACAGCAATAATAAAGCAGCAGAAAGAGAAATAAAGGAATCGATCCCATTTACACATGCATCAAAAACCATAAGGTACTATGCTAAACCTAACCAACCAAGTAAAATATATATTATATATAATATATACTATAGAAATATTATGAAAGAAATTGAAGATGACACAAAGAATAGGAAAAAAAAACATGGTCATGGATTAAAAAAAAATAATGTTTAAATGTCTATACTACCCAAAGCAATCTACACATCAAAATAACAATCAAAATGCAATCCCTATCAAAATAACACCAGCATTATTCACAGAGCTAGAACAAATAATCCCAAAATTTTCATGGAACCAGAAAAATCCCTGAATAACCAAAGTAATGTTGAAAAGGAAAACCAAAGCTGGAGGCATCATAATTCAGGACTTCAAGCTGTATTAGAAAGCTGTAATCATCAAGACAGTACCATCAAGTTGGTATGACCACAAAAAAAGACACATAGATCAATGGTACAGAATAGAGAACCCAGAAATGAACCCACAAATATATGGCTATCTAATCCTTGAAAAAGCAGGAAATAATATCCAATGGAAAAAAGACAGTCTCTTCAAAAAATGGTGTTGGAAAAACTGGACAGTGACATGCAGAAAAATAAACCTGGACCACTTTCTTACACCATACACAAAAATAAATTCAAAATGGATTAAAGACCTAAATATAATACAGAAAAACATCAAAATCCTACAGGAGAAAACAGGCAACCATGTCTGTGACCTCAGCCACAGCAACTTCTTACTGGAAATACCTCCCGAAGCAAGAAAAACAAAAGCAAAAATGAACTATTGGGACCTCATCAAGATAAAAAGCTCCTGCACAGCCAAGGAAACAATCAACAAAAGTAAAAGGCAACTGGTAGAACAGGAGAAGATATTGGCAAATGACATGTCAGATAAAGGGTTAGTATCCAAAATCTATACAGACCCTATCAAACTCAACATTGGAAAAACAAAATCCAGTGAAGAAATGGGCAAAAGACAGGAATAGACACTTTTATAAAGAATACATCCGGAGAGGCGGCAAGATGGCGGCTTAGGAGGACGCTGGGCTCACCGCACGTCCTGCTGATCACTTAGATTCCACCTACACCTGCCTAAATAACCCAGAAAACCGCCAGAGGATTAGTAGAACGGGGTCGCCAGAGCCAAACGCAGACGAGAGGCCCATGGAAGAGGGTAGGAAGGGCGGCGAGGCAGTGTGCGCTCCACGGACTGGCGGGAGGGAGCCGGGGTGGAGGGGCGGCTCGCCGGCCAAGCAGAGCCCCCGAGTCTGGCTTGCAAAAGCGGAGGGGCCTGACGGACTGTGTTCCCACAACAAGTGCGACTTAGCGTCTGGGAGGTCATAAGTTAACAGGTCTGCTCCGAAAGCGGGAAGGCTGGAGGAAAAAGGGAGGGAGAGCTGCTGAGCCCCCTGACGACAGAGCTCAGTTTGGTGGGGAATAAAGGCGCTCGCCAGCGCGATCTCCCCCGCCCATCCCCCAGCCAAAATCCCAAAGAGAACCAGTTCATGCCGGGGAACTTACTCACTCTGCTCAAACACCCAACTCTGCGCTTCGTCGGAGCCAAACCTCCAGCAGCGGATCTGACTCCCTCCCACTGCCACAGGGCCCATCCTGAAGTGGATCACCTAAGGAGAAGCGATCTAAGCCTGCCCCTCCTGCCCCCGTGCACCTTGCCTACCTACCCCAGCTAATACGCAGATCCCCAGCATCACAAGCCTGGCAGTGTGCAAGTAGCCAAGACGGGCCACAAAACCCCACAGTGAATCCCGCCCCTAGGAGAGGGGAAGAGAAGGCACATACCAGTCTGACTGTGGCCCCAGCGGTGGGCTGGGGGCAGACATCAGGTCGGACTGCGGCCCCGCCCACCAACTCCAGTTATACACCACAGCACAGGGGAAGTGCCCTGCAGGTCCTCACCACGCCAGGGACTATCCAAAATGACCAAGCGGAAGAATTCCCCTCAGAAGAATCTCCAGGAAATAACAACAGCTAATGAGCTGATCAAAAAGGATTTAAATAGGGGTGCCTGGGTGGCGCAGTCGGTTAAGCGTCCAACTTCAGCTAGGTCACGATCTCGCGGTCCGTGAGTTCGAGCCCCGCGTCAGGCTCTGGGCTGATGGCTCAGAGCCTGGAGCCTGTTTCCGATTCTGTGTCTCCCTCTCTCTCTGCCCCTCCCCCGTTCATGCTCTGTCTCTGTCCCAAAAATAAATAAACGTTGAAAAAAAATTAAAAAAAAAAGGATTTAAATAATATAACAGAAAGTGAATTTAGAAGAATAGTCATAAAATTAATTGCTGGGCTTGAAAACAGTACACAGGACAGCAGAGAATCTCTTGCTACAAGGATCAAGGGACTAAAGAACAGTCACGAGGAGCTGAAAAACGCTTTAAACGAAATGCATAACAAAATGGAAACCACTACAGCTCGGCTTGAAGAGGCAGAGGAGAGAATAGGTGAACTAGAAGATAAAGTTATGGAAAAAGAGGAAGCTGAGAAAAAGAGAGTTAAAAAAATCCAGGAGTATGAGGGGAAAATTAGAGAATTAAGTGATACACTAAAAAGAAATAATATACGCATAATTGGTACCCCGGGGGAGGAAGAGAGAGGGAAAGGTGCTGAAGGGGTACTTGAAGAAATCATAGCTGAGAACTTCCCTGAACTGGGGAAGGAAAAAGGCATTGAAATCCAAGAGGCACAGAGAACTCCCTTCAGACGTAACTTGAATCGATCTTCTGCATGACATATCATAGTGAAACTGGCAAAATACAAGGATAAAGAGAAAATTCTGAAAGCAGCAAGGGGTAAACGTGTCCTCACATATAAAGGGAGACCTATAAGACTCGTGACTGATCTCTCTTTTGAAACTTGGCAGGCCAGAAAGAATTGGCACGAGATTTTCAGGGTGCTAGACAGAAAAAAAAATGCAGCCAAGAATCCTTTATCCAGCAAGTCTGTCATTTAGAATCGAAGGAGAGATAAAGGTCTTCCCAAACAAACCAAAACTGAAGGAATTTGTCACCACTAAACCAGCCCTACAAGAGATCCTAAGGGGGACCCTGTGAGACAAAGTCCAGAGACATCACTACAAGCATAAAACATACAGACATCACAATGACTCTAAACCCGTATCTTTCTATAATAACACTGAATGTAAATGGATTAAATGCGCCAACCAAAAGACATAGGGTATCAGAATGGATGAAAAAACAAGACCCATCTATTTTCTGTCTACAAGAGACTCATTTTAGACCTGAGGACACCTTTAGATTGAGAGTGAGGGGATGGAGAACTATTTATCATGCGACTGGAAGCCAAAAGAAAGCTGGAGTAGCCATACTTATTTCAGACAAACTAGACTTTAAATTAAAGGCTGTAACAAGAGATGAAGAAGGGCATTATATAATAGTTACAGGGTCTATCCATCAGGAAGAGCTAACAATTATAAATGTCTATGCACCGAATACCGGAGCCCCCAAATATATAAAACAATTAATCACAAACATAAGCAACCTTATTGATAAGAATGTGGTAATTGCAGGGGACTTTAACACCCCACTTACAGAAATGGATAGATCATCTAGACACACGGTCAATAAAGACACAAGGGCCCTGAATGAGACATTGGATCAGATGGACTTGACAGATATATTTAGAACTCTGCATCCCAAAGCAACAGAATATACTTTCTTCTCGAGTGCACATGGAACATTCTCCAAGATAGATCATATACTGGGTCACAAAACAGCCCTTCATAAGTTTACAAGAATTGAAATTATACCATGCTTACTTTCAGACCACAATGCTATGAAGCTTGAAATCAACCACAGAAAAAAGTCTGGAAAACCTCCAAAAGCATGGAGGTTAAAGAACACCCTACTAACGAATGAGTGGGTCAACCAGGCAATTAGAGAAGAAATTAAAAAATATATGGAAACAAACGAAAATGAAAATACAACAATCCAAACGCTTTGGGACGCAGCAAAGGCAGTCCTGAGAGGAAAATACATTGCAATCCAGGCCTATCTCAAGAAACAAGAAAAATCCCAAATACAAAATCTAACAGCACACCTAAAGGAACTAGAAGCAGAACAGCAAAGGCAGCCTAAACCCAGCAGAAGAAGAGAAATAATAAAGATCAGAGCAGAAATAAACAATATAGAATCTAAAAAAACTGTAGAGCAGATCAACGAAACCAAGAGTTGGTTTTTTGAAAAAATAAACAAAATTGACAAACCTCTAGCCAGGCTTCTCAAAAAGAAAAGGGAGATGACCCAAATAGATAAAATCATGAATGAAAATGGAATGATTACAACCAATCCCTCAGAGATACAAACAATTATCAGGGAATACTATGAAAACTTATATGCCAACAAATTGGACAACCTGGAAGAAATGGACAAATTCCTGAACACCCACACTCTTCCAAAACTCAATCAGGAGGAAATAGAAAGCTTGAACAGACCCATAAATTGAATCTGTTATCAAAAATCTCCCAACAAATAAGAGTCCAGGACCAGATGGCTTCCCAGGGGAGTTCTACCAGACGTTTAAAGCAGAGATAATACCTATCCTTCTCAAGCTATTCCAAGAAATAGAAAGGGAAGGAAAACTTCCAGAATCATTCTATGAAGCCAGTATTACTTTGATTCCTAAACCAGACAGAGACCCAGCAAAAAAAGAGAACTACAGGCCAATATCCCTGATGAATATGGATGCAAAAATTCTCAATAAGATACTAGCAAATCGAATTCAACGGCATATAAAAAGAATGATTCACCATGATCAAGTGGGATTCATTCCTGGGATGCAGGGCTGGTTCAACATTCGCAAATCAATCAACGTGATACATCACATTAACAAAAAAAAAGAGAAGAACCATATGATCCTGTCAATCGATGCAGAAAAGGCCTTTGACAAAATCCAGCACCCTTTCTTAAAAAAAACCCTTGAGAAAGTCGGGATAGAAGGAACATACTTAAAGATCATAAAAACCATTTATGAAAAGCCCACAGCTAACATCATCCTCAATGGGGTAAAACTGAGAGCTTTTTCCCTGAGATCAGGAACACGACAAGGATGCCCACTCTCACCGCTGCTGTTTAACATAGTACTGGAAGTTCTAGCATCAGCAATCAGACAACAAAAGGAAATCAAAGGCATCAAAATTGGCAAAGATGAAGTCAAGCTTTCGCTTTTTGCAGATGACATGATATTTTACATGGAAAATCCGATAGACTCCACCAAAAGTCTGCTAGAACTGATACATGAATTCAGCAAAGTTGCAGGATACAAAATCAATGTACAGAAATCAGTTGCATTCTTATACACTAACAATGAAGCAACAGAAAGACAAATAAAGAAACTGATCCCATTCACAATTGCACCAAGAAGCATAAAACACCTAGGAATAAATCTAACCAAAGATGTAAAGGATCTGTATGCTGAAAACTATAGAAAGCTTATGAAGGAAATTGAAGAAGATTTAAAGAAATGGAAAGACATTCCCTGCTCATGGATTGGAAAAATAAATGTTGTCAAAATGTCAATACTACCCAAAGCTATCTACACATTCAATGCAATCCCAATCAAAATTGCACCAGCATTCTTCTCAAAACTAGAACAAGCAATCCTAAAATTCATATGGAACCACAAAAGGCCCCGAATTTTGAAGAATAAGACCAAAGCAGGAGGCATCACAATCCCAGACTTTAGCCTCTACCACAAAGCTGTCATCATCAAGACAGCATGGTATTGGCACAAAAACAGACACATAGACCAATGGAATAGAATAGAAACCCCAGAACTAGACCCACAAACGTATGGCCAACAAATCTTTGACAAAGCAGGAAAGAACATTCAATGCAAAAAAGACAGCCTCTTTAACAAATGGTGCTGGGAGAACTGGACAGCAACATGCAGAAGGTTGAAACTAGACCACTGTCTCACACCATTCACAAAAATAAACTCAAAATGGATAAAGGACCTAAATGTGAGACAGGAAACCATCAAAACCTTAGAGGAGAAAGCAGGAAAAGACCTCTCTGACCTCAGCCGTAGCAATCTCTTACTCGACACATCCCCAAAGGCAAGGGAATTAAAAGCAAAAGTGAATTACTGGGACCTTATGAAGATAAAAAGCTTCTGCACAGCAAAGGAAACAACCAACAAAACTAAAAGGCAACCAACGGAATGGGAAAAGATATTCGCAAATGACATATCGGACAAAGGGCTAGTATCCAAAATCTATAAAGAGCTCACCAAACTCCACACCCGAAAAACAAATAACCCAGTGAAGAAATGGGCAGAAAACATGAATAGACACTTTTCTAAAAAGACATCCGGATGGCCAACAGGCACATGAAAAGATGTTCAGCATCGCTCCTTATCAGGGAAATACAAATCAAAACCACACTCAGGTATCACCTCACGCCAGTCAGAGTGGCCAAAATGAACAACTCAGGAGACTATAGATGCTGGAGAGGATGTGGAGAAACGGGAACCCTCTTGCACTGTTGGTGGGAATGCAAATTGGTGCAGCCGCTCTGGAAAGCAGTGTGGAGGTTCCTCAGAAAATTAAAAATAGACCTACCCTATGACCCAGCAATAGCACTGCTAGGAATTTATCCAAGGGATACAGGAGTACTGATGCATAGGGCCACTTGTACCCCAATGTTTATAGCAGCACTCTCAACAATAGCCAAATTATGGAAAGAGCCTAAATGTCCATCAACTGATGAATGGATAAAGAAATTGTGGTTTATATACACAATGGAGTACTACATGGCAATGAGAAAAAATGAAATCTGGCCTTTTGTAGCAACGTGGATGGAACTGGAGAGTGTGATGCTAAGTGAAATAAGCCATACAGAGAAAGACAGATACCATATGGTTTCACTCTTATATGGATCCTGAGAAACTCAACAGAAACCCATGGAGGAGGGGAAGGGAAAAAAAAGAGGTTAGAGTGGGAGACAGCCAAAGCATAAGAGACTGTTAAAAACTGAGAACAAACTGAGGGTTGATGGGGGGTGGGAGGGAGGGGAGGGTGGGTGATGGGTATTGAGGAGGGCACCTTTTGGGATGAGCACTGGGTGTTGTATGGAAATCAATTTGTCAATAAATTTCATATAAAAAAATAAAAATAAAATAAAATGGTAAAAAAAAAGAGAATACATCCAGATGGCTAACAGATGCATGAAAAGATGCTCAACATAACTCTTCATCAAGGAAACAAATCAAAACCACAATGAGATACCATCTTGCACCTTTCAGAATGGTAAAAAATAACTCAGGAAACAACAGATTTGGTGAGGATGCATAGAAAGGGGAACACTTTTGCACTGTTGGTGGGAATACAAACTGCTGTAGCCACTCTAGAAAACAGTATGGAGGTTCCTCAAAAAATTAAAGGTAGAGGGGCACCTGGATGGTTCAGTCGGTTGAGCGTCCGACCTCAGCTCAGGTCAGGATCTCGCAGTTTGTGAGTTCCAGCCCCGCATCAGGCTTTGTGCTGACAGTTGAGCCTGGAGCCTGTTTCAGATTCTGTGTCCCCCTCTCTCTGCCCCTCCCCCGCTCACACTCTGTCTCTCTTTGTCTCTCACAAATGAAATAACCTTAAAAAAAACTTTTAAAAAATTAAAGGTGAGCTACCCTATGACCCAGCAATTGTGCTACTCAGTATTTATTCAAAGGATATAACAATGGTGATCCAAACGGGAACATGCAATGCAACGTTTATAGCACACTATGAACAATAGCCAAATTATGGAAAGAGCCCAAAAGTCCATCAACGGATGAATGAAAAAATAAGTAGTTATATATATATACACACACACACACACACACACACACATACACACTGGAATATTGCTTGGTGATGAAAAAAATTAAATGTTTCCATTTACAACAACGTGGATGAAACTACAATGTATTATGCTGAGCAAAATATCTCAGTCAGAGGAAGACCAAAATCATATGATTTCAATCTTTTGTGAACCTTATGAAACAAGATAGATGAACATAGTGGAAGGGAAAGAAAAATAAGATAAAAACAGAGATGGAGGCAAACCATAAGAGACTCTTAAATACAGAGAACAACCTGTGGATTGCTGGAGGGGTGTTGGTTGGGGGGATGAGCTACATGAGTGATGGGAATTAAGGAGGGCACTTGTTGGGATAAGCACTGGGTGTTATATTGAAGTGATGAATCACTAAATTCTACTCCTGAAACCATAGTTACACTATATGTTAACAAACTTGGATTTACACTAAACAACAACAACAAAGCAAACTCTGTATTTGAAGCCTGAAATTAATGTATTATAATTGAATAAAGACAGAATATCAATAATCTCACTTTCAATATCTAGAATTAAAAAAGGGCAAACAACAAAATACAGAAGAAAAGCAATTATAAGGATAAAAATTGTTGAAAGGGAAAAATAGTACAATAGCAAATCAGGTTGAAACTTTTCCCAGTATTACTAAGGTTAATAAACCAATAGCCAAAGTGATTAAGAAAAAGAGAAGCAGTACAAATGACCACTATCAGAAATTAAATAAGAACTATTTTCTTCAAAGATGTAAGACCTTAACAAGATATTTTAGAGGAATTTTTGAAATACTTAGGACTACAAATTAGAAAGCAGAAGTAAAAATTCACTCATGTTATGAAAATAACATGCCAAAAGTGACATAAGAAAACATAAAATAGGAAGACCCATGTACCTACTAAAGAAAATGAATCAATTTTAAGTGATGGTACCAACTACCCAAGAAAAACTTTCCACAAGCAAAATTATAGGTACAGAATTAGTAAACATTCTGAACAATTAAAAATTAAAAAAAATCTAAATTTTCCTAGTATGCTCGCTATGGAGAAATATAAGGAATATTGTTCAATTTTTCTTTTTTGTGAGGACACCATCATATTGCTACTACAATCCTAGGAGGACATTAGAAAACAAGCCGAATATAGACCATGTCTTTCATAAAAGATACAAATATTCTAAAGAAAATATTATTATATGAATTAAGCCATATAAGAAAACAGAACAGGTCAATATCAAGGAGAATATACTAGAAATTGTGAGGGTGGTCAAAATTCAATAGTAAATTATGTAAAACATTCCATTCACAAAAAAGTAAAAGGAGGAAATCATACAATCCATTAGGATAAATGTAAACAGGTGTTTAATAAAATGCAACACTTATGTAGAAAACATCTCTAAGCAAATTCATGAAATAAGGAAACCTCCTCATGTGCTGTTTTATCTAAAATGAACATAAAAACAATATAATTATTACAGAATATTAAAAGCTATTTCCTCGGAAGATGAAACACACAAGGATGTCAGCTTTTATTCTTTTCAATGGAAAATAAAAATTAAACAAGTAGCATCAGACTAAGAATCAAGTATGTACAAGACAAATGGGTTAATAAATAATTTATAGAATATATTTAAAAATACAATATAAAAAAAGCACAAATGTCCCAAAACATGAGCAGAGAATGTGAAAACAAAGAAAGGTGCAGAGGCCAAGAAACAACCACTAAACAGTGAAACACCTGGGGAACGTTATTGGGAGTTCCTGGTGACAATTTCTTCATAGGAACTTCAAAGGTTAGGATCCTGTAAGGGAGGGCCACCAGCGAGGAACAGTGCTTCCAGCTATTAGAAGGGTTGTGGTTTAAAAACGGCAGGTGCCTATGGACTTGCTACCCACAAACTCTGTATTCACTCCTCCATCAGGCATTTCCCCACATAACCATACCACAGCCAAGGAAGATTCTAATTGGCCATGTCTTCTTAGATATCATGTATTTGCAGTGCATAATCCTGGGATGTCTGTGTTACCTCTGGTTTTTGGTCTCCTTGACCATCCCCGGCTTATGTCACTCCAAGAGTCTCTCTTACTTGTCACCATTTATCCTTACCTTCCTGGACCAAAACCTAAGCATTCCTTGCTTGGGTGTAATGAGGAGAGCATCCTGACCATCACTGGCAAATCTTATGGGGGTAGTATTTTAACATTAAATATAAAAGTAAAGGTGAAATAAAGATATTCCAGATAATAAAAACTGAGATTTGTTTTTAAAGACCCACCTTATGGAGGTGGGCCAACATGGCGGAGAAGTAGGGGGATCTGAACTTCCTGTGTCTCTCAAACAAAGAAGGGCTGAAGCCAAAGGACTTTGAACCCCTGGAGTCTGGGAGGAAAGGAGACTGAGTCTAAAAGGGAGACACCGGGACAAACTTGACAGGCTATAGGTGGGTGATTGCAAACTGGGGGAGATAAAACGGGCCACCTAAGCATGGAGGGGAGGGATCCCCTTCTGTGGAGAGACAAAGGGAAAAGAAAGAGTGGCTGGGAAAGTGTAGTACTGTATCTGACCAAGAGAAAACCTCGGACTGGGACTGAGATGGATCCCATCTCTAACTTCGGGGCTTTCTTCATACTGGGGCCGGTTGCCCTATTCCCACAGTTGGGGAGCCAGGGAGCTGGGCCTGGGTTCAGTGGTAGGTCAGGGGCACAGTCTGCAGTAGGAGAAAGTGACTCCCTCCCTGGAGTGCTGCAGGACAGGACAAAGCCTGCCTGCGTCTTCCACCCTTGGGCTCAGTGGCTAGGTCAAGGACACAGTCCACAGTAGGAGAAGGCGGTCCTCCCTGAAGTGCTGTGGCACAGACAAAGCCAGCCAAGACTGCTTACTGAGCTTCACAGAGAGGTGCTTCCCCAGTGCCAGAGCACACGGAGCGGGAGTTTGAATCCTAGCCAATTGCCAGCTCAGAGGAGTCAGCAGAATGAGAAGGACCACCCCATCTGCCCCTGTGGCACAGTGAGGATGACTCGGAGTCTACCTGTTCCATGAAGAAGAGACTGGGGGATTGTCATTCCCCCCACACACACCACCAACGTGGGGACTCAGGGATCAGTCCGTGGGGTCAACAATGGAGACAGGACCAGCCTACACCAAACCACGCCACTTCATGCCAGGTAACTGCATATCTATTGGAGCAGGGTTGACACTGTGGCACCAGATGTTTCCATTCTCCAGACCAGCGTTGCTGTATATCATGCATTAATTCTAGGACAATTATTGTTATTTAGATATATTCTTCCCTCATTTTCTCCTTCTTATGTCTTCCGTCCTCCAGGCTGGTTACTCTGGTTGTTGGTTTGTTTAAGCAGACATACTTAATACATTCTCTTGATACATGTTCTACATCTCCTTCTGTACTTTCCTTTCTCTCTCTCTGGAACAATCAAGCCATATAGTTTCTTTGTCTTGGTAACTTTACCTTCCTTTCTTTTTACCCACCTCCTTCTTTATTTTCCTTTCTCTCTTTCTGGATTAAGCACTTTAGTCTCTCTGCCTGGTCAATGTTTATTTTCTCTTTGTCCCCACCCCTGTCATTTCCCTCTTTGTATGTGTTCTTCCATCAGCACCACCTCCACCCTGTTCTTTACTTGTAGCTGGTATTTCTGATTTTTGCTTTTGGATTGTTTTTTGTTTGTGTGTGTGTGTGTGTGTGTGTGTGTGTGTGTGTGTTTTGTCTGTTTCTTTTATTTGTCTGTGTGTTTCGTGTTTTTGTTTCCTGGGTTTTTTTGTTTGTTTTCCTTTCCAGAGGTACTTCAAGGAACAAATCAAAGCACACCTCATGGAGTGTTCAAAACATCACTACAAGTAGAGAAATACAATAACCAAAGTCACAACAACAGAGAACAAGTAACACTCTCCAAAAAACACCTCCCAAAGGGCCAGGCCCTGGACAGTGAATGACCCCCCTCCCCTTTAATACAGCAGTGCTTACAGGTGCAGACCACATAACAAGGTGTTTAAACTCATAAGGGACAGAAAACTAGCTAAAAAGATGAAACAGAAGAATTCTCCTCAAAAGAAATGCCAGGAAGAAGTAACAGCTAAAGGAATGATCAAAACAGATATAAGAAATATAACTAAACAAGAATTTAGAATAATAGTCATAAGACTAATCTCTGACCTTGAAAAAGGCATAGAAGACAGCTGAGATTCTATTGCTGCAGAGATCAAGGGACTAAAAAATAGTCATGAGGAATTAAAAAATGTTATAAATGAGGTGCAACATAAAATGGGGGTGACCACAGCATGGATTGAAGAGGCAGAGGAGAGAATAGATGAATTAGAATATAAAATTATGGAAACAGAGGAAGCTGAGAAAAAGAGAGATTAAAAAAATCCAGGATCAAAAGAGGAGAGTTAGAGAACTAAGTGATGTAATAAAATGGAACAAAATCTGTATCACAGGAATTTCAGAAGAAGAAGAAGAGAGAGAAAGGGGCTAAAGACGTACTTGAACAAATCATAGCTGAGAACTTCCACAATCTGGGGAAGGAAACAGACATTGAAATCCAAGAGTCACAGAGAACTCCCTACAGATGTAATTTAAATTGATCTTCTGCACTACATAAGATAGCGAAACTGGCAAAATACAAGGATAAAGGAAGAATTCTGAAAGCAGCTAGGGGAAAATGGTCCTTACAAGGTAGACACATAAGAGTAGTAGCAGACCTATCTACTGAAACTTGGCAGGCCAGAAAGAAATGGCAGGAAATCTTCAATGTGATGAACAGGAAAAATATGCAGCCAAGAATTCTTTATCCAGCAAGCCTGTCATTCAAAATAGGAGAGATAAAGGTTTTCTCAAACAAACAAACAAACAAAAAACCTGAACGAATTCATCACCACTAAACCAGCACTACAAGAGATCCTAAGGGGAACTCTGTGAGTGAATTGTTGCAAGGACCACAAAGTACCAGTGACATCACTACAAGTATGAAACCTACTGATAACACAATGACTCTCAACCCATATCTTTCAGTAATAACACTGAATGTGAATAGACTAAATGCTCCAATCAAAAGACATAGAGTATCAGAATGGACAAACAAAAAAAGAAGACCCATCTATTCATTGTCTACAAGAGAGTCATTTTGGACCTGAGGACACCTTCAGATTGAAAGTGAGGGGATGGAAACCTATCTATCATGCTACTAGAAGTCAAAACAAAGCTAGAGTAGCCATGCTTATATCAGACAAACTAGACTTTAAAGGCTGTAACAAGAGTTGAAGAAGGACACTATATCATAATTACAGGGTCTATCCGTCAGGAAGAGCTAACAACTATAAATGTCTATGCACCAAATTCGAAAGCACCCAAATATATAAAACAATCACAAACATAAGCATTCTTATTGATAAGAATGTGGCCATTGGAGGGGACTTTAATACTCCACTTACAGAAATGGACAGATCATCTAGACAGAGAATCGATAAAGAAACAGTGGCCCTGAATGATACATTGGACCAGATGGACTTGACAGATATATTTACAACTCTACATCCCAAAGCAACAGAATATACTTTCTTCTCAAATGCACGTGGAACATTCTCCAAGAGAGATCAGATACTGTATCACAAAAAAAGCCCTCAAAAATATAAAAGAATTGATATCGTACCATGCACACTTTCAGATCACAATGGTATGAAACTTGAAATCAACCACAGGAAAACATCTGGAAAACCTCCAAAAGCATGGAGGTTAAAGAACACCCTACTAAAGAATGAATGGGTCAACCAGGCAATTAGAGAAGAAATTAAAAAATATATTGAAACAAATGAAAATGAAAATACAACACTCCAAAACCTTTGAGATGTAGCGAAGGCAGTCCTGAGAGAAAAATACGTTGCAATCCAGGCCTATCTCCAGAAACAAGAAATATCCTCAAAACAAAATCTAACAGCACATCTAAAAGAACTAGAAGCAGAACAGCAAAGACACCTAAAACCCAGCATATGAAGAGAAATAATAAAGATCAGAGCAGAAATAAACAATATGGAATTAAAAAAAACAATAGAACAGATCAATGAAACTAAGAGTTGGTTCTTTGAAAAAACAAACAAAATTGATAAACCTTTAGCCAGGCTTCTCATGGGGGTACCTGGGTGGCTCAGTCGGTTAAGACAGTCTTCTCAAAAATAAAAGTGAGTGGACCCAAGTAGATAAAATCACAAATGAGAATGGAATTAATACAACTAATCCCTCAAAAATACAAGTAATTATCAGGTAATTCTATGAAAAATTATATGCCAACAAACTGGATAACCTGGAAGAAATGGACAAATTCCTAAACACACTACCAAAACTCAAATGGGAAGACACAGAAAATTTGAACAGACCCATAGCTAGTAAAGCAATTGAATCAGTTATCAAAAACCTCCCAACAAATAAGAGTCCTGGACCAGATGGCTTCCTTAGGGAATTCTACCAGACATGTAAAACAGAGATAACACCTATACTTCTCAAGCTATTCCAAAAAAGAGAAAGGGAAAGAAAACTTCAAGACTCATTCTATGAAGCCAGCATTACTTTGACTCCCAAACCAGACAAAGACCCAGCAAAAAAAGGAGAACTACATGCCAATATCCCTGATGAATATGGATGTAAAAATTCTCAATGAGATACTAGCAAATTGAATTCAACACAAAATAAAAAGAAGTATTCACCATGATCAAGTGGTATTCATTTCTGGGCTTCAGGGTTGGTTCAATATCCACAAATCAATCAATGTGATACATCACATTAATAAAAGAAAAGAACCATATGATCTTATCAATAGGTACAAAAAAAGCACTTGACAAAATACAACATCCTTTCTTGATGAAAACTCTCAAGAAAGTTGGAATAGAAGGAACATACTTAAACATCATAAAATCCATGTATGAAAAGCCCACAGCTAATATCATCTTCAATGGGGAAAAACTGAGATCTTCCCCCCTGAGATCAGGAACACGACAAGGATGTTCACTCTCACCACTGTTGTAACATAGAGTTGGAATTCCTAGCATCAGCAATGAGACAACAAAAGGAAATAAAAGGCATCAAAATTGGTAAAGATGAAGTCAAACCTTCACTTTTTGCAGACGACATGATACTCTACATGGAAAACCCGATAGACTCCACCAAAAGTCTGCTAGAACTGATACATGAATTCAGCAAAGTCACAGGATACAAAAATAATGTACAGAAATCAGTTGCATTCTTATACACTAATAATGAAGCAACATAAAGACAAATAAAGAAATTGATCCCATTCACAATTGCACCAAGAATCATAAAATACCTAGGAATAAACCTTACCAATTATGTAAAAGATCTGTACGCTGAAAACTATAGAAAGCATATGTAGGAAATTGAAGAAGACACAAAGAAATGGAAATCATTCCATGCTCATGGATTGGAAGAATAAATATTGTCAAAATGCCCATACTACCCAAAGCAATCTACACATTCAATGCAATAACAATCAAAATTACACCAGCATTCTTTTCAAAGCTAGAACAAACAATCCTAAAATTTGTATGAAACCCCAAAAGACCCCAAATAGCCAGTGGAATATTGAAGAAGAAGACCAAAGCGGGAGGCATCACAATCCCAGACTTTAACTTCTACCACAAATCTGTAATCATCAAGACAGTATGTTATTGGCACAAAAACTGACACATAGACCAATGGAATAGCATAGAGACCCCAGAATTGGACCCACAAATATATGGCCAACGAATCCTTTACAAAGCAGCAAAGAATGTCCAATGGAAAAAAAGTCTGTTTAACAAATGGTGCTGGGATAACTGGAGAGCAAGATGCAGAAGAATGAAACTAGACCACTTACACCATATACAAAAACAAACTCATAATGGATAAAGGACCTGAATGTTTGACAGGAAACCATCAAAACCCTAGAGCAGAAAGCAGGAAAAAACCTCTTTGACCTCAGCTGCAGCAATTTCTTACTTGATACATCTCCAAAGCCAAGGGAATTAAAAGCAAAAATGACCTATTGGGACCTCATCAAGAGAAAAAGTTTCTGCACTGCAAAGTAAACAATCAACAGATCTAAAAGGCAACCTACAGAATGGGAAAAAATATTTGCAAATGATGTATCGGAAAAAGGAGTAGTATCTAAAATGTATAAAAACTCACCAAACTTCACACCTGAAAAATAAATAATCTAGTGAAGAAATGGGCAGAAGACATGAATAGACCCGTTTCCAAAGAAGACATCCAGATGGCCAACATACACATGAAAAGATGCTCAACATCACTCATCATCAGGGAAATACAAATCAAAATCACACTGAGATACCACCTCACACTGGTCAGAGTGGCTAAAATGAACAAATCAGGAGACTGTAGATGCAGGCAAGGATGTGGAGTAATGGCAACCCTCTTGCACTGATGGTGGGAATGCAAACTGATGCAGCCGCTCTGGAAAACAGTGTGGATGTTCCTCAAAAAATTAAAAATAGTCGGGGCGCCTGGGTGGCTCAGTCGGTTGAGCATCTGACTTTGGCTCAGGTCATGATCTCGCGGCTCGTGAGTTTGAGCCCCGTGTCGGGCTCTGTGCTGACAGCTCAGAGCCTGGAGCATGTTTCAGATTCTGTGTCTCCATCTCTCTCTGCACAGAACCCACTCACATTCTGTCTCTGTCTCTCTCAAAAATAAATAAACATTAAAAAAATTAAGAAAAAAATTAAAAATAGAAACTACCCTATGACCCAGCAATAGCACTGCCAGAAATTTCCCAAAGGATACAGGAGTGGTGATGCTTTAGGGCACATGTACTCCAATGTTTATAGCAGCACTTTCAACAATAGCCAAATTATGGAAAGAGCCTAAATGTCTATCAACTGATGAATGGATAAAGAATGTGGTTTACGTATACAATGGAATACTACTTGGCAATGAGAAAGGATGAAATATGGCCATTTACAGCAACGTGGATAGAACTGGAGGGTATTATGCTAAGTGAAATAAGTCAGTCAGAGAAAGACAGATACCATATGCTTTCACTCATATGTGGATCTTGAGAAACTTAACAGAAGACCATGGGGGAGGGGAAGGTGAAAAAACAAGTTACAGAGTGGGAGGGAGGCAAACCATAACCTACTCTTAAATCCTGAGAACAAACTGAGGGTTAATGGGGGCTGGGGGAGAGGGGAAAGTGGGTGATGGGCATTGAGAAGGGCACTTGTTGGGATGAGCATGGGGTGTTGTATGGAAGCCAATTTGACAATAAATTATATTTTTAAAAACAAAAATAAAATACCCGTCTTACAAGAAATAAAAAAGAAAGTTCTTCAGACTGAAATCAAGTGACCCAATATAATAATATGAATGTACTAATAGCACTAGTAAATGTGATTGTGAAATTATAAGGCAGTAAAAGTGAATATTTGTTTTCTTAACTGATTTGAAAAAAAGGAATTATATAAAAATATGCCAGTCATTGTACATTGGGAAGCACAGGAATTAAAGGAAATCTCTCAAAACCACTAGCTTACCACTGATCTAAAGTATGTAAATTCAATGGACATACATCACAAAATGCACAGTGTTTTTTTAAAGTTTGTTTATTTATTTTTATAGAGACAGAGACTATGCAAGTGTGGGAGGGTCAGAGAGAGGATACAGAATCCCAAGCAGGCTCCCCACTGCCAACGCAGAGCCAGATGCAGGGCTTGAAGTCACAAACTGTGAGATAATGACCTCAGCAAAACCAAAAGTCAGATGCTTAACCGACTGAGCTACCCAGTTGCCCCTTCAAAATACACAGTTATAATGAAAAGAATTTTAAAAACAACTATAATCCACAACATACAGAACTAAGCTCCTGAAAGAGAGAGAATCTCATTTCCAAAGTTACCATACTATAATATTCAAAATGTCCAATTTTCAACAAATTTACAAGTGATGGACATAAAATGAATAATAGTACTTGTCACTTACAAGGTCCAAACACTGGGCTTTCAAATTTGAAATTGAGTGCCATCAATATTCTCAAACAACTAAAGGCAATTATGGATAAAGAATAAAGGAAATCTGGAGAATATATTGTAATCAAATAGACAATAGCCAAAGTATAGAAAGTATAAAAAGAAAACAAAATTCTGAAGGTAAAAAGTACAACAACTAAAATAAACATTTCACCAAAGTGTTCAACAGCAGGTTAGAGTAGACAGAAGAATTAGTAAACTTGATGATCAATCAATTTTAAATTTCCAGACTTACTAGCAGAGAGGAAAATGAATAAAAGAGAAACGAGCATAGCCTTGGATACTTATGTGTGTTCAAGTATACCTAATACAGGCAATAGGGGAGTCTCAACAAAAGGAAAAAGACAAAAGGTCAGAAAGGCAATTTGAACATAGAATGGCTGAAAATTCTCCAAGCATGCTGAAATTCATGAATCCAAGTTCTCAACAAGTGGCAAGTAGGATAAACCAAAGAAACCACACTGAGACACATTATAATTAAACTGTCAGGGGCGAAAAAAAGACAAAATTTTGAAAGTAAATGGAAGCAATCATCATGTACAAAAGATCCAAAGTAAGATAATATCAGCAAATTTTTCATCAAGAAACCATGTAGTCCAGAAGAGAATAGGTTAACAAAGAGTGGAAAGGAAAAGCTGTCAACTAAGAATTCTATATGCAGGAAAACTGTCCTTCAAGAATAAAAGTAAATTAAGATATTTGTAGATAAAATCTTGAAGAGTTTGTTAATAGTAGACCTGTGTTACAAGAATTACTAACAGATTTCCATCAGGTTGAAAGTAAAGGACACTAGGGAGTAAATCAAAGCCACATTTGAAAAATAACATTAGTCTATGATCCAGTAATTACACTAGTAGGCATTTACCCAAAGGATACAAAAATTCTGATCCAAAGGGTCATGCAACCCAATGTTTCTAGCAACATTATCAACAATAGTTAAATTATGGACAGAGTCCAAATGTCCATCAACTAATAGATACATAAGGAAGTTGTGTATATATACATATGATGGAATATTACCCACAAAATAAGGAAATCTTTTCAAATGATATGGATGGAGCTACAGTGTATTACAGTAAGTGAAATAAGTCAATCAGAGAAAGACAAATACCATATGATGTCACTCATATGTGGAATTTAATAAATGAAACAGATGAACATAGGGGAAAAAACAGAGGCAAACCATAAAACAGACTCTTTACTCTAGAGAACAAACTGAGGATTGCTGGAGGGGAGGTGGGCAGGGGCATGGGTTAAATGGGTGATGGGTGAAGGAGGGCAATTGTGATGAGTACTGGGTGTTATATGTAAATGATGAATCACTAAATTCTACTCCTGAAACTACTATTACATTATATGTTAACTAATGGAAATTTAAATAAAAACTTGAAACTAAAAAAAACAAAAGTAAAGATAACTACATAGAAAATACAAAAAATGGAATTAAAGACTTTTTGGTTTATAAATCCCATTTTTTTCTAGTTTCCTGTATGATTTAAAACATTAATGCTTAGAGGTACCTGGGTGGCTCAGTCAGTTGGGCGTCCGAATTTGGCTCAGATCATGATCTCACAGCTCATGAGTTTGAGCCTCACATCAGGCTCTGTGCTAATAGCTAGGAGCCTGGAACCTGCTTCAAATTCTATATCTCCCTCTCTTTCTGCTCCTCCATCAATTGCGCTCTCTCTCTCACTCAAAGATAAACATTAATTTAAAAAAAAATTAATAAAAAAATTAATGCTTAAAAATCATTATAAATCTATTTTTTGTTAATACACAAGGTATTAAGATGTAATATACCACAAAAGCAACAAAAATGGGGAGTAAGAACTCCATATAGTAGCAGTTTGGTACAAAATTGTATCTAAGTTTGTATTAATTCAAACTAGACGCTTATAAATTGATGAGGTTAATTGAAATTCTCAGGGTTACCACTAAGACAATAACTAAAAAAATATTTTAAAAAAAGAAGTCAGAAGAGAAGAAAAATTATAAACTAGAAAAAATCAATAAATCACAGGGGCGCCTGGGTGGCACAGTTGGTTAAGCATCTGACTTCAGCTCAGGTCACGATCTCGCGGTCCGTGAGTTCGAGCCCCGCGTCAGGCTCTGGGCTGATGGCTCAGAGCCTGGAGCCTGCTTCCGATTCTGTGTCTCCTTCTCTCTCTGCCCCTCCCCCCTTCATGCTCTGTCTCTCTCTGTCTCAAAAATAAATAAACGTTAAAAAATTTAAAAAAAAAGAAAAAATCAATAAATCACAATATGAAAATGAATTGAAATTAATAACTAAAAAGAAAAGATTGGGGAAATTTCATACTCCTTTCCATAATGGTTGTATCAATTTACATTTCCACCAAAAGTGTAATGGATTAAAAAACAACATGATTCAACTCTATGCTGTCCACAAGAGAATCCCTACTTCCAAATTCAAAAATAGTTTGAAAGTTAAGGAAAAGAGAAAAATATGTTATGCAAGTGATAACAACAAAAAAAGCCATGGTGGGGATGTCTGTGTAGCTCAGTTGGTTAAGCATCGGACTCTTGATTTCAGCTCAGGTCATGATCTCATGGTTCATGAGATTGAGCCCCACATCGGGCTCTGCTCTGGTGGCATGGAGCCTGCTTGTGATTCTCTCTCTCTGCCCCTCCCCTGCTCTCTCTCTCTCTCAAAATAAATAAGTAAACTAAAAAAAACAAAACATTTGTACTAATAAACAACTTTATTAATGATGCAAGATATAAAAACAACATACAAAAATCAGCTTTGTTTCCATACACTATCAATGAACTATCCCAAGAAGAAATTAATAAAAATCAGACTATTCACAATAGCATGAAACAAAATGAAATATTTTGGAATAAACTTAACCAAGGGGGAGTGAAACTTGCACTGAAAAGTACAGAACAATGGAGAGATTATAGAAGATATAAATAAATGGATAGACACCCAGAGCTCATAAATCAGAAGAGTTAGTATTGTGAAAATGTCAAATCTGTTTAAAGCAACGTACAGATTCAAGGCAATCCCTATGAAAATCTCAATGGTACTTTTACAGAAATAGAAAAAGAAACTTCCTAAAATTCATGTAGAACCACAAAGGACTTGGATGAATAGCCAAAACATATTGAGAAAAAAAGGAACAAATCCAGAGGCTTAATATACTCTCATTTCAAATATATTATAAGTCTACAGTAGTCAAAATAGTATGATGCTGGCAGAAAGAAGACATATAGACAGAGAGCCCAGAAATAAACACACATTTATGGTCAACTTGTCTTCAACAAGGGGGTCACCAATACACAATTTTGAACAGTTAGACTGTCAAATCAAATTGACTTGGCATCTAAATGCAAAAGAATGAAAAAGGACCCCTCTGTTACACCATACACAAAAATCAACTAAAAGTGGATTAAATACATAAACAAAAGGCCTGAAACTGTAAGTCTCTTAGAAGAGAGTACAGGTAAAAATTTCATGATACTGGTCTTGTCAATGATTTATTGGCATGACACAAAAAGCACAGGTAACAAAAGCAAAAACAGTTTAGTGAAATGACACCAAACTTAAAATTTTCTGCAATTCAAATGAAACAATCAACAGAGACTAATGCAAACTATGGAGTGGGAGAAAATATTTTCAAACCAGATATCCTATAAGGGGGTTACTATCTAAAAAATATATGTATGTGTATATATACACAACTGAATAGCAAAAAAGTAATATATATGTATGTGTATATATACACAACTGAATAGAAAAAACTAAATAACCTAATAAAAAAGGGAAAAGGGATTAAATAGACATTTCTCCAAAGAAGATATAAAAATGCATATCAGGTATATGAAAGGAAGTTCAACATCCCTAATCATCAGGAAATGCAAATCAAAACCACAATGACATATCACCTTACACATGTTAGAATGGTCATTACATTTAAAAAAAAAAACAACAGTGTTCCTTTATTAAGGAGGGCACTTATTGTGATGAACACCAAGTGTTGTATGTAAGTGTTGAATCACTGAATTGTACACCTGAAACTAATATTACACCATATATTAACTAACTGCAACTTAAATGAAACTTAAAAAAAAAGCCTAAAAAATGTAAAGAAAAATAGTGTCGATGAGGATGTGGAAAAATTGGAACACTTATACACTATTGTTGGCAACATAAAATGGTGTATCCACTATGGAAAAGAATATGGAGGTTCCCCCACATTAGAAATAGAATTACCAGGGGCTCTTGAGTGGCTCAGTGAGTTGAGCATCCAACTCTTGATTTCTGCTCAGGTCATGATCCCAGGGTTGTGGGATCCAGCCCCATGTGGGGCTCTGCACTGAATGTGGAGCCTACTTGGGATTTTCTCTCTCCCTTTCTCTCTCTCCCTCCCCCTTCTCCCCACTCTCTCTCTCTCAAATTAAAAATAAGAAATGGAATTAACATATAATCCAGCGATCCCATGTCTGGGAAATTAAAATTTGAAATTTGGATCTCAAAGAAATGCTTGTCCTTTCATGTTCGCTTCAGTGTTATTCATAATTATTATTCATAATAATTTATTTTGATGGATGAATAGATAAAGAAAATATGGTATTTACATATAATGGAATATTATTCAGCTTTAAAAAGGATGAAATCATGCCAACTGCAACAACATAGATGAACCTGGGAGACACTATGCTAAGTAAAATAAGTCAGTCACAAAAAGAGAACTACTGCATAATTCCACTTAGATAAAGGATCTCAATTAGTACATCTCGTAGAAGCAGAAAGTATAATGTCCTTTGTAGGGACTGGAGGAGGGGAAAAGGAAGAATTGCTCTTAACAGGAATAATGTTTTTGTTACATAAGATGAAAAAAAAAGCTCAGTAAATCTGCCATACAAAACTTTGCTTACAGTTTACAATACTGTAGTATACCCTTCAAAATGTGCTGAGAGAGTGGATCTATGTTAGAAGTATCCTGAAAACTGAGAAGCCACTTTGAAACCAGAAAACAAAGCAGCCTACTCAATACAGTTTACACAGAGTTTTATTCAGGGTAACTTTACTGACAGGGAGGATTGGGTGGAGAATGATCTATGGCAGCTGCATAATTTTCTCTACAAAATACTGACCTTAGTCTTAGATTTAGATTTTATAGAGGGATATGCAGAAGGACACTGCAGTGAGATCAAAGGATTTGTATGTATCCCAAAGGACTTGCATGTACCTAATTGACCGCTAACCTTTAATTAGATCTTGTTGCACCACCCGTGCATCAGAAGAAAAAAGACTATGTAATCTCTACCAGATTCTTGGGAGGCAAAAAGAAGTCTCTCCCCATCCCAACTTTGGGAAGCATTTCTTTTTGTTTTTTTAACGTTTATTTATTTATTTTTTGTTTATTTACTTTTGACACAGAGAGAGACAGAGCATGAGCGGGGGAGGGGCAGAGAGAGAGGGAGACAGAATTCGAAGCAGCTCCAGGCTCTGAGCTGTCAGCACAGAGCCCAACGCAGGGCTGGACCTCACAGACCACAAGATCATGACCTGAGCCTTAGTCGGATGCTCAACCGACTGAGCCACCTAGGCGCCCCTGGGAAGCATTTCTAATGTATGTATATGTATCTCCAAGGGGCCTGGAATACATAGCCCCGAGAGAGTTCAAACATGAACAAGTTGGAGGGCCAAAGATGGAGTCAGTATTGTCAGCACTCCTACACTCAGATTAAGTTTTTGTACCTACAATAAAAAAAATAAATATTTTGATAAATTCTGAAGGGACATCTCACATGAGAAGATATATGGATAGCAAATAAGCATATGAAAAAATGATCAGCATTACTAAGTCTTTAGGGAATTGCAAATTAAATCAACAGTTAAGTGCTACTACATACCTATTAGAATTACAAAAATCAAAAATACCAAGTGCTAACATAGATGTAGGAAAACAGATATTCACTGTGAGTGTCAAAGCACAATGCTACAGCTATAGTGGAAGATAATTTGGCAGTTTGTTACAAACCTAACCATACTTTTGACCATATGATCCTGAAATCACACTCCTTGGCATTTACTCAAATGAGTCCAACTCTTAAATGTATACAAAAACCTGCACTCAGATGTTGAACACCCAGATGTTAGCAGCTATATATTCACATTGCCAAACTTAGAAGCATACAAGATATCCTTCAGTAGGTAAACTAATAAATGAACTGTGATATATCCATAGAATGGAGTATTATTTAATGCTGAAAAGAAATGAGCTATCAAGCTATGAGAAGCCAAGATGGAATCTTAAGTGCATATTACTAAGTGAAAGAAGCCTATCAGAAAAAGTTATGTATTACATATCCCAGCTACATAACATTCTGAAAAAGGCAAAATTATGGAAACAATAAGAAGATCACTGTTTGCCTTAGGTTACAGGGGAGGCGGGGAAGAATAATAAATAATAATAAATAGCCCAACAACTATTACACAAATTTATTTATTATTTTAATTCCAGTAGGTTAACTTATAGTATAATATTAGATTATGTTGTACAATATACTGATTCAACACTTCAATACATCTGGTACTCATCACAAGCACACTCCTTAATTCTCAACACCTATTTAACCAATCATCCCCACCCACCTCCCCTTGTAACCATCAGTATGTTCTCTATAGTTAGGAGTTGTTTCTTGGTTTGCCTGTGTCTTTTTTTTTCCATTTGCTTGTTTGTTTTATTTCTTAAATTCCACCTATGAGTGAAATCATATGACATTTGTTTGTCTCTGACTGACTTACTCTGTTTAGGATAATACTCTCTGTTCCATCCATGTTGCTAAATGGCAAGATTTCATTATTTTTTGATGGCTGAGTAATATTAGATCATGTGCGCGCGCGCGCGCGTGTGTGTGTGTGTGTGTGTGTACAAGACTTTGTCTCAGATCTAAGATTAGGGTTCGGTTTAGGAAGAAAATAAGAATTAGGATTAGGGCCAGTGTGAGGATATGTGCGTATTATCCTGCAGTTCAGAGACCCCTCCAGAGAGATAAGTTTAAGGTTATGGTTATAGTTATGGTTATGGTTATGGTTTTGGTTATGGTTATGGTTATGGTTAGGGGTCAGAGGTTTGGGTTAGGATTAGGTTTAGACTAGGATTAGGTACGTTTTATTTTTATTTTTATTTATTTAAATATGAAATTTATTGTCAAATTGGCTTCCATACAATACCCAGTGTTCATACTTTAGGTATTTTTTTAATATGAAATTTATTGTCAAATTGTTTTCCATACAACACCCAGTGCTCATCCCAAAAGGTGCCCTCCTCAATATCCATCACCCACCCTCCCCTCCCTCCCACCCCCATCAACCCTCAGTTCTCACTTTTTAAGAGTCTCTTATGGTTTGGCTCCCTCCCTCTCTAACCGTTTTATTTTTCCTCCTTCCCCTCCCCCATGGTCTTCTGTTAAGTTTCTCAGGATCCACATAAGAGTGAAAATATATGGTATCTGTCTTTCTCTGTATGACTTATTTAACTTAGCATAACACTCCCCAGTTCCATCCATGTTGCTACAAAAGGCCATATTTCATCCTTTCTCATTGCCACGTAGTATTCCATTCTATATATAAACCACAATTTCTTTTTTTAATATTTATTCATTTTTATTTTTTTTCTTCAATATATGAAATTTATTGTCAAGTTGGTTTCCATACAACACCCAGTGCTCATCCCAAAAGGTGCCCTCCTCAATATCCATCACCCACCCTCCCCTCCCTCCCACCCCCCATCAACCCTCAGTTTGTTCTCAGTTTTTAAGAGTCTCTTATGCTTTGGTTCTCTCCCACTCTAACCTCTTTTTTTTTCCTTCCCCTCCTCCATGGGTTTCTGTTAAGTTTCTCAGGATCCACATAAGAGTGAAAACATATGGTATCTGTCTTTCTCTGTATGGCTTATTTCACTTAGCATCACACTCCAGTTCCATCCACCTTGCTACAAAAGGCTATATTTCATGCTTTCTCATTGCCATGTAGTACTCCATTGGGTATATAAACCACAATTTCTTTATCCATTCATCAGTTGAGGGATATTTAGGCTTTCCATTATTTGGCTATTGTTGAATGTGCTGCTATAAACATTGGGGTACAAGTGCCCCTATGCATCAGCATCCCTGTATCCCTTGGGTAAATTCCGAGCAGTGCTATTGCTGGGTCATAGGGAAGATCTACTTTTAATTTTTTGAGGAACCTCCACACTGCGGCTGCACCAGTTTGCATTCCCACCAACAGTGCAAAAGGGTTCCCGTTTCTCCACACCCTTGCCAGCATCTATAGTCTCTTTATTTGTTCATTTTAGCTACTTTGACTGGCATGAGGTGGTATCTGAGTGTGGTTTCGATTTGTATTTCTCTGATGAGGAGCGACGTTGAGCATCTTTTCATGTGCCTGTTGGCCATCTGGATGTATTTTTTAGAGAAGTGTTTATTCATGTTTTCTGCCCATTTATTCACTGGATTATTTGTTTTTTGGGTGTGGAGTTTGGTGAGCTCTTTATAGATTTTGGATACTAGCCCTTTGTCCAATATGTCATTTGCAAATATCTTTTCCCATTCCGTTTGTTGCCTTTTAGTTTTGTTGATTGTTTCCTTTGCAAGGCAGAAGATTCTTAACTTGATGAGGTCCCAATATTTCATTTTTGCTTTTAATTCCCTTGCCAAGTAAGGGAGATGTGTCAAGTAAGAAATTGCTGCGTCTGAGGTCAGAGAAGCTTTTTTTTCTGCTTTTTCCTCTAGGGTTTTGATTGTTTCCTGTCTCACATTCAGGTCCTTTATCCATTTTGAGTTTATTTTTGTGAATTGTGTAAGAAAGTGGTCTAGTTTCATCCTTCTACATGTTGCTGTCCAGTTCTCCCAGCACCATTTATTTTTTTTCCATTGGATATTCTTTCCTGCTTTCCCAAAGATTAGTTGGCCATACTTTTGTGGGCCCAATTCTAGAGTTTGTATTCTCTTCCTTTGGTCTACGTGTCTGTTTTTGGGACTATACCATGCTGTCTTGATGATTACAGCTTTGTAGTAGAGGCTAAAGTCTGGAATTGTGATGCCTCCTGCTTTGGTCTTCTTCTTCAATCTTACTTTGGCTATTCGGGGACTTTTGTGGTACTATACAAATTTTAAGATTGCTTGTTCTAGTTTCGAGAAGAACGCTGGTGTAATTTTGATTGGGATTACATTGAATGGGTAGATAGGTTTGGATAGTATTGACATTTTAACAATATTTATTCTTCCAATCCATGAGCACGGAATGTTTTTCCATTTCTTTATATCTTCTTCAATTTTCTTCATGAGCTTTCTATAGTTTTCAGCGTACAGATCTTTGGCATCTTTGGTTAGATTTATTCCTAGGTATTTTAAGCTTCTTGGTGCAATTGTGAATGGGATCAGTTTCTTTATTTGTCTTTCTGTTGCTTCTTTATTAGTGTATGGCAATGCAACTGATTTCTGTACATTGATTTTGTATCCTGCAACTTTGCTGAATTCATGTATCAGTTCTAGCAGACTTTTGGTGGAGTCTGTCAGGTTTTCCATGTACAATATCATGTCATCTGCAAAAAGTGAAAGCTTGACTAAATCTTTGCCAATTTTGATGCCTTTGATTTCCTTTTGTTGTCTGATTGCTGATGCTAGCACTTCCAACACTATGTTAAACAACAGCGGTGAGAGTGGACATCCCTGTCGTGTTCCTGATCTTAGGGGGAAAGATCTCAGTTTTTCCCCATTGAGGATGATATTAGCTGTGGGCTTTTCAAATATGGATTTTATGATGTTTATGTTCCTGCTCTCCCAACTTTCTCAAGGGTTTTTATTAAGAAAGGATGCTGAATTTTGTCAAATGCCTTTTTTGCATCAATTGATAGGATCATATAGTTCTTTTCTTTTATTAATGTGATGTATCATGTTGATTGATTTGTGGATATTGATCCAGCCCTGTAGCCCAGGAATGAGTCCCACTTGATCATGGTGAATAATTCTTTTTATATGCTGTTATGCTGTTGAATTCGATTTGCTAGTATCTTATTGAGAATTTTTGCATCCATATTCATCAGGGACATTGGCCTGTAGTCCTCTTTTTTGGCTGGGTCTCTGTCTGGTTTAGGAATCAAAATAATGCTGGCTTCATAGAATGAGTCTGGAAGTTTTCTTTCCCTTTATATTTTTTTTGAATAGCTTGAGAAGGATATGTATTATCTCTGCTTTAAATGTCTGGTAGAATTCCCCTGGGAAGCCTCTGGTCCTGGACTCTTATGTGTTGGGAGATTTTTGATAACTAATTCAATTTCTTCACTGGTTATGGATCTGTTCAAGTTTTCTATTTCTTCCTGTTTGAGTTTTGGAAGTGTGTGGGTGCTTAGGAATTTGTCGATTTCTTCCAGGTTGTCCAGTTTGTTGGCATATAGTTTTTCATAGTATTCCCTGATAATTGCTTGTATTTCTGAGGGATTGGTTGTAATAATTTTATTGTCACTCATGATTGTGTCTATTTGTGTCATCTTTTAGTTTTTGAGAAGCCTGGCTAGAGGTTTGTCAATTTTGCATATTTTTTCAAAAAAACAACTCTTGGTTTCGTTGATCTGCTCTACATTTTTTTTCAGATTCTATATTGTTTATTTCTGCTCTGATCTTTATTATTCTCTTCTTCTGCTGGGTTTAGGCTGTCTTTGCTGTTCTGCTTCTATTTCCTTTAGGTGTGCTGTTAGATTTTGTATTTGGGATTTTTCTTGTTTTTGAGATAGGCCTGGATTGCAATGTATTTTCCTCTCAGGACTGCCTTCGCTGCATCCCAAAACATTTGGTTTGTTGTATTTTCATTTTCATTTGTTTCCATATATTTTCTAATTTCTTCTCTGATTGCCTGGTTGACCCATTCATTCTTTAGTATGGTGTTCTTTAACCTCCATGCTTTTGGAGGTTTTCCAGATCTTTTCCTGTGGTTGATTTCAAGCTTCATAGCATTGTGGTCTGAAAGTGTGCATGGTATGATCTCAATTCGTGTATACTTATGAAAGGCTGTTTTGTCACCCAGTATGTGATCTATCTTGGAGAATGTTCCATGTGCATTCGAGGAGAAAGTAGATTCTGTTGCTTTGGGATGCAGAGTTCTAAATATATCTGCCAAGTTTATCTGATCCAATGTATCCTTCAGGACCCTTGTTTCTTTATTGATCCTGTGTCTGGATGATCTATCCATTTCTGTAAGTGGAGTGTTAAAGTCCCCTGCAATTACCACATTCTGATCAATAAAGTTGCTTATGTTTATGAGTAATTGTTTTATATATTTGGGGGCTCCCATATTCGGCACATAGACATTTATAATTGTTAGCTCTTCCTGATGGATAGACCCTGTAATTATTATATAATGCCCTTCTCCATCTCTTGTTACAGCCTTAATTTAAAGTCTAGTTTGTCTGATATAAGTATGGCTACTCCAGCTTTCTTTTGACTTCCAGGAGCATGATAAATAGTTCTCCATCCCCTCACTCTCATACTGAAGTTGTCTTCAGGTCTAAAGTGAGTCTCTTGTAGACAGCAAAGAGATGGGTCTTGTTTTTTTATCCATTCTGATACCCTATGTCTTTTGGTTGGAGCATTTAGTCCATTTACGCTCAGTGTTATTATAGAAAGATATGGGTTTAGACTCATTGTGATGTCTGTAGGTTTCATGCTTGTTGTGATGTCTCTGGTACTTTGTGGTCCTTGCAACATTTCACTCTCAGAATGCCCCTTAGGATCTCTTGTAGGGCTGGCTTAGTGTTGATGAATTCCTTCAGTTTTTGTTTGCTTGGGAAGACCTTTATATCTCCTATTCTGAATGACAGACTTGCTGGATAGAGGATTCTTGGCTGCATATTTTTTCTGTTTATTACATTGAACATTGAAGATTTTCTGCCATTCCTTTATGGCCTCCCAAGTTTCAGTAGATAGGTCTGCCACTAGTCTTATCTGTCTTCCTTTATATGTTAGAGCGTGTTTATCCCTAGTTGCCTCAGAATTTTCTCTTTATCCTTCTATTTTGCCAGTTTCACTATGATATGTCATGTAGAAGATCGATTCAAGTTACGTTTGAAGGGAGTTCTCTGTGCCTCTTGGATTTCAATGCCTTTTTCCTTCCCCAGATCAGGGAAGTTCTAAGTTATGATTTGTTCAAGTACACCTTCAGCCCCTTTCTCTCTGTCTTCCTCTTCTGAAAATTCCTATTATACAGATATTGTTACATTTGATTGCATCATTTAGTTCTCTATTTCTCCCCTCATACTCCTGGATTTTTTTTTATCTCTCTTTTTCTCAGCTTCCTCTTTTTCCATAATTTTATCTTCTAATTCACCTATTCTCTCCTCTGCCTCTTCAATCTGATTGTGGTTGCCTCCATTTTATTTTACACCTCATGTATAACATTTTTTAGTTCCTCATGACTACTTCTTAGTCCCTTGATGTCTGTAGCAATAGAGTCTCTGCTGTCCTCTATGCTTTTCTCAAGCCCAGCGATTAATTTTATGACTATTATTCTAAATTCTTGTTCCGTTATTTTGCTTAAATAATTTTTGATCAATTCGTTACCTGTTGCTACTTCCTGGAGTTTCTTTTAAGGAGAATTCTTCCGTTTCATCATTTTGGGTAGTCCCTGTGGTGGCGTGGAAATGCAGGGCACTTCCCCTGTGCTTTCTGGAGTGACTTGTGCTGGTCGGTGGGGCCACAGTCAGACCTGATGTCTGTCCCCAGCCCACTCCTGGGGGCCACAGTCAGATTGGTGTGTACCTTATCTTCCCCTCTCTCAGGGGCAGGACTCACTGTGGAGTGGTGTGGCCCCTGTCTGGTCTACTTGCACACTGCCAGGCTTGTGGTGCTGCTTTGATGGGATGTGGCGTATTAGCCAGGGTGGATCCACAATGTGCACAGGGGTGGGAGGGCTAGGCTCAGCTCGCTTTGCCATCAGTGGTCCCCTGTGGGAGGGGCTCCACAGTACTGGCAGGTAATCTGACCTGTCGCAGGGATGGATCCACAGAAGCATGGCATTGGGTGTTTGTGCAGTGAAAGCAAGTTCGGTGAACTGGTTCCCTTTGGGCTTTCAGCTGGGGGATGGGAGAGGGAGATGGCGCTGGCCATCTGCTTTGTTCCCCGCTGAGCTGAGCTGAGCTCTGTATTCCAGGGCTTAACTCCTCTCCCTTCTGGTGTCCTCTGGCCCTCCCACGTTCTGAGAATAGCTGCTGGCTTTTAACATTCCAGATGTTAAGTCCTGCTGGCTGTCAGAACTTATGCAATCCAGCCCCTCCACTTTTGCAAGCCAGACTCGGGGATTCTGCCTTGCCAGGCGGGCTGTCTCTCCACCGTCCTGGCTCCCTCCTGCCAGTCCATGTAGTGCGCTCCACCTCTCTGCCCTTCTTCTGTGGGCCTCTTGTCTATGCTTGGCTCTGGAGAGTCCATTCTGCTAGTCATCTGGCGGTTTTCTGGGTTATTTAGGCAGATGTGGGTGGAATCTAAGTGATCAGCAGGTGGAGGTGAGCCCAGCGTCCTCCTACACCTCCATCTTCTCTCCTTCTTTCTCGGGGGTGACATTTTTCCTTTAGGTATTTTTAAAAACTCAAAGGTTGAAATTAAACTGAGAAAAAATATTACATATAAGGTGACAGGAGTAGCCAGGGATACAAGATGATGAGGTATATTTTCATAAAAACTGTAATTTACATGTACAGGTCCTACATTCTATAAAGCACAAGAAACATGAACAACCCAGTAGCAATGAGCATCTCTGGTACCCAGCTTAAATGCTGTCAAAACATTACCACTTACCTGGCACCAGACTTCCTTGGAGTAATGGCTACTTCTAGGGCTAGGTGGGGATTGTACCAGGTGAGTCTGGACCAATCTCATACTAGAAAACATATCAAAGACACAAAGTCCAACACAAAAAGGCTCCCATAGGCCAAAGGCACAACAATTTCAACATCAAATAAATCATTGACTGCTATTGATTACAACCTCAAGTATATAAATATCCAGAGTTCATGATAACACTCTAACAACAAAAAAAGCCAATGCACTATTCACATTTGGAGGATACTAGGGAAATAACTCATTATTTTGAAAATTAGGAAAATCCTGCAAAAGAAGTAAGCACTTTTCCTATTTATGGTCTGTGTGGATCATATCTCAGTGTAACCACATACGTGATGAAAGGTAGTTGGTTTTATAGAATTCTAGCTAATAAATGCAGATGAAATTATAGAATTAAAACATCATTCTCTCATCTGTTAATTAAATATATATCTAGGCAATTGTCTTTAAGAACCTACAAAAAACTGGAGTTAAAATGTGGATGGGAAGTTTTGTAATCAATAGATCAGGCTGACAACACTTGAACCCAATGATACATCTCAATGACACAGGATGAGAGACACCAGACATAATGAGGTTTCTGATATAACACTATAAGAAGTATACCATTATATCTGAGGTACTCTTTCATAAAAAATGGAATCTGAACAAGACTCTATATCTAATTACCATTTTGAAGAAAACAGGAGGGCCAGAGGAACAGAATCAACAACACAGTAGAGATACAATCACATCATCCAGAATGCAAAGCCACAGGACAAAAATCCAGTTTGTGAAGATAATCAGTGGAACGTGAAACAACAGAACATTTAGATGAAAAGAAATTTAAGAGCTCACAGAAATTAAGTTTAAATGACAAGGAGATACCAACATAAGCCTACAAAAACAAAATGTAAAAGATGAAAACTAGCAAGTTGTCTAATATATAGTAACTGTGAGGATTATTGCAATTTGGTTGTTATAATTATTATCTTCTCATTTTTCATAAGCAAATATACTCTGTACATGTAAAAATGCCTATTGAAGTCTAATTTTCATTGTTAAATAACAAAAATTCAACCTAGTAAATTTGAAGACCAAATTAGTTTTATTAAATGACTCATAAATCGGGCAACATCTCATCTAGCAAGTAGAGAGAGGCTCCACAGGGCTAAGAAAGAGAAAGAGTTTTAAGGGAAGGACAAGGAAGTCATAAACAGAAAAAGGGATTAATTCAGGTGAGGTCACCTTCCTCTGGGGACAAACAGGTCTTACCAGGTAAATTACCTCCTCTTATTTTGGGGGAGCCCATGTGACAGATTACCTTATTGGTGTGACCAGAATAATCCAGACTGATCAGTAAAGACTGAGGGAGGTTAAAAATGTAATTAGTTCAGGTATTAAGCCCAAGTTTGGTGACTTGATCTAGCATAAGTGACTCCATTTTAGGCCTGTGGTTTTCCTTTTGACACCACCAAAACAGATATGGGTCTGGTCTAACATCACCCACCTTGGGCTGACACAGTTCAACAAATTTATCTTTATTCTTCCTAAGTGTACTGGTCATAAGTATGGGCTCTGGAGACAGACTAGGTGTAAACCCTAGTTTTTTAATTAAAGTGTGAGTTTGATTATTTTTACTTCACCTTCCAGTCACTCAATTGCCTCATCTGCAAAGTTGCAATTACACAGTAGTGACTGCAGACTAAAAAAGCTTAAAACAAAAACATATCCTTCCATTTTTGTTTTTACAAGAATGAGTGGTCCAGAACTACATCATTTTAAATATTTTTTAATGTTTATTTATTTTTTGAGAGACAGAACACAAGTCGGGGAGGAGCAGACAGAGAAGGAGACACAAAATATGAAGCAGGCTCCAGGCTCCGAGCTGTCAGCACAGAGCCCCATGCAGGGCTTGAACTCACAAACTGTGAGATCATGACCTGAGGCCAAGTCGGCTTAACCGACTGAGCCACCCAGATGCCCCAGAACCACGTCATTTAAAAATTCTGCAGAAACATTAGGATGGTTGGCTATCTCTGAACCCCTGGAAAGTGAAAGAACTTCTTTGTGCTTCGGTTTCCTCTTCTGTAAATGAGGAAGCAATCAGCCCTTCCTCATGGGTTCTTGTCTTGAGAATTGATTGAGTTAATAGGTGAACACACTTAGAATACAGCGAAGCACACAGTGACAGCTCAATAAATGCTACAATTTTTATGAATATATGCAAGTGTAGAATCTTTTTTTATAGTTTTATAAGATCTTTTCATGTGTCATTAATGAAGTTTAATAATCTTACAACTGAATCTTATCTATCAATTGATATGTGTTTTATATCACTAACTTTGACATTAAGGATTGTTGGATACCTAATTATCATGACAACATCTCAAAAGTTCCTGGAGCAACTGACCTCAGGAAACAGCACAATTTCTGCACCAATACCTGCAGGCTCATCAGGATCTTGCTTTATCCTCACACACAACCACTGCTGGTACCACCTCTCAGTTATCCCTACAGCCATCTTGTCCCTGTCCAGTCCATTCTCCTCACAGAGGGAGAATCACCTTGTGAGCACATGAATCAGATGTCATTCACATACTATAACCCTCCACCCTCAGAATGACTCCTAACACCTTAAAAATCCCAAATTACCTGGCTCTGGTCTTCCCTTTGACCTTATTTCCTACCTTCTTTACTTTGTTTACCAGGCTCCAGCCACTTGAGTTCACTGTCTCCTCTTATAACAACTGGTGCCATGCACATCACAAACCAAAATGCCAACCTAGGCCTGGATTCCTCTTGTTTGGGATTCAGCTCAAATGTCACTTCCTGAGAAAGTGCTTCACTGAAAACCCCATCTATAGTAATACCTGTTCCCATCATTTCCTACTCAATGGATTTGTTTATTCTCTTTAGAGGACTCACTCCCATATGAAACTGTCCTACATACTGATTTGCTTACCTGCTTATTGCCAGTTTTCCCAAGCTAGAAACAAAGCACCAGGGACACTGTCTTCTATTGTTCAGTGTGTTGCATCCACAGTGGCTGTGATTTGTTCAACTGTGCCTCAAAAAAGAGATGTTGACATCTTAACCCTCAGGAATTCAAGATAACTTTATGTGGAACTATGAATTGCAGATGTAATTAGTTAAGACGAGATCATACTGGAGTAGGGTGCATCCCTAAACCAATGCGACCGGTGTCCTTATAATAGCCATGTGAAGAGAGAACAGGGACAACACCATGTGACAATGAAGGCAGAGATTGGAGTTATACCACTACAAGCCAAGAAATGCGGAGATTTCCAACAAACCAGCACAAGCTAGAAAGAAGCATGGATACTGTCCCCAAAAGGATTCTGAGGGAGCATAGCCTTAGCAACAATTTGATTTTAAGCTTCTATCCTCCAGAACAGTGAGACAATGAATTTCTATTCTTTAAACCAGCCAATTTATAGCACTATGTTACGGAATTCTTAGGAAACTGCTGTGTCACTCCTATATCAAACACTGAATAAGTATGAAGAAAAACATTTTTTTCCCATTTTGATCTACTGGGAGTAAACACAAATGTCTAAAGCTGTGTTGCAGGACAAATTTACACCAATTTTAAGGATTCAAAATTTAAGAACACCTTATTGCAATGCATAGCAGTGACTTTCTAACTTGAATTTATACCACAATACACAAGAAACATTATTCAAAATGTGGACACCTCCCAACCCACCACCCTCTTTTGGACCCAGCAGACATAAGGTGGGCTCATGTACCTGATATTTTAACAATCATCCCTGGCCAATTTTTATGAAGTGGTCCTTAGATCACACTTAGAAACTCCTGACAAAAACATCTGACATTTGTGTACCACTAACTTAATGCCTACCATGCAGAGATTTTGATATTTGGGTGTCTCTGTTAATATAATTACTCAAAAGGGCATTCATCCTTCCCTCCCACCTGTGACTACAGATTCGTTTCTCACATGGGATCACACCTAATGTCCACATCATTCCTGGGTGGTTGGGAACATTGGGTATTGTTATCCTGTTGTATAGAAGACATTGCAAGAAGGGTAGTAACTTAATCTAAATGGCCCCAATGATGGGACCCCTAGCTCTTCACTCTGGCTTCAGAAAATTGTCTAGCACAGTGGATGTCACACTTGGATCTTCTATTTTGTTTTTTTTTTTTTTTTGCCCCAATTTTAGTGTTTAATTTTTTTTCATTTTTTTTCTGAAATTTATTGACAAATTGGTTTCCATACAACACCCAGTACTCATCCCAAAAGGTGCCCTCCTCAATTCCCATCACCCACCTTCTCCTCCATCCCACCCCCCATCAACCCTCAGTTTGTTCTCAGTTTTTAACAGTCTCTTATGCTTTGGCTCTCTCCCATGCTAACCTCTTTTTTTTTTTTCCTTCCCCTCCCCCATGGGTTCCTGTTAAGTTTCTCGGGATCCACATAAGAGTGAAACCATATGGTATCTGTCTTTCTCTGTATGGCTTATTTCACTTAGCATCACACTCTCCAGTTCCATCCACGTTGCTACAAAAGGCCATATTTCATTTTTTCTCATTGTCACGTAATATTCCATTGTGTATATAAACCACAATTTCTTTATCCATTCATCAGTTGATGGACATTTAGGCTCTTTCCATAATTTGGCTATTGTTGAGAGTGCTGCTATGAACATTGGGGTACAAGTGGCCCTATGCATCAGTGCTCCTGTATCCCTTGGATAAATTCCTAGCAGTGCTATTGCTGGGTCATAGGGTAGGTCTATTTTTAATTTTCTGAGGAACCTCCACACTGCTTTCCAGAGCGGCTGCACCAATTTGCATTCCCACCAACAGTGCAAGAGGGTTCCCGTTTCTCCACATCCTCTCCAGCATCTATAGTCTCCTGATTTGTTCATTTTGGCCACTCTGACTGGCGTGAGGTGATACCTGAGTGTGGTTTTGATTTGTATTTCCCTGATAAGGAGCGACGCTGAACATCTTTTCATGTGCCTGTTGGCCATCCGGATGTCTTCTTTAGAGAAGTGTCTATTCATGTTTTCTGCCCATTTCTTCACTGGGTTATTTGTTTTTCGGGTGTGGAGTTTGGTGAGCTCTTTATAGATTTTGGATACTAGCCCTTTGTCCGATATGTCATTTGTGAATATCTTTTCCCATTCCGTTGGTTGCCTTTTAGTTTTGTTGGTTGTTTCCTTTGCTGTGCAGAAGCTTTTTATCTTCATAAGGTCCCAGTAATTCACTTTTGCTTTTAATTCCCTTGCCTTTGGGGATGTGTCGAGTAAGAGATTGCTACGGCTGAGGTCAGAGAGGTCTTTTCCTGCTTTCTCCTCTAAGGTTTTGATGGTTTCCTGTCTCACATTTAGGTCCTTTATCCATTTTGAGTTTATTTTTGTGAATGGTGTGAGAAAGTGGTCTAGTTTCAACCTTCTGCATGTTGCTGTCCAGTTCTCCCAGCACCATTTGTTAAAGAGGCTGTCTTTTTTCCATTGGATGTTCTTTCCGGCTTTGTCAAAGATGAGTTGGCCATACGTTTGTGGGTCTAGTTCTGGGGTTTCTATTCTATTCCATTGGTCTATGTGTCTGTTTTGGTGCCAATACCATGCTGTCTTGATGATGACAGCTTTGTAGTAGAGGCTAAAGTCTGGGATTGTGATGCCTCCTGCTTTGGTCTTCTTCTTCAAAATTCCATTGGCTATTCGGGGCCTTTTGTGGTTCCATATGAATTTTAGGATTGCTTGTTCTAGTTTCGAGAAGAATGCTGGTGCAATTATGATTGGGATTGCATTGAATGTGTAGATCGCTTTGGGTAGTATTGACATTTTGACAATATTTATTTTTCCAATCCATGAGCAGGGAATGTCTTTCCATTTCTTTAAATCTTCTTCAATTTCCTTCATAAGCTTTCTATAGTTTTCAGCATACAGATCCTTTACATCTTTGGTTAGATTTATTCCTAGGTATTTTATGTTTCTTGGTGCAATTGTGAATGGGATCAGTTTCTTTATTTGTCTTTCTGTTGCTTCATTGTTAGTGTATAAGAATGCAACTGATTTCTGTACATTGATTTTGTATCCTGCAACTTTGCTGAATTCCTGTATCAGTTCTAGCAGACTTTTGGTGGAGTCTATCGGATTTTCCATGTATAATATCATGTCATCTGCAAGCAGCGAAAGCTTGACTTAATCTTTGCCAATTTTGATGCCTTTGATTTCCTTTTGTTGTCTGATTGCTGATGCTAGAACTTCCAGCACTATGTTAAACAGCAGCGGTGAGAGTGGGCATCCTTGTCGTGTTCCTGATCTCAGGGAAAAGCTTTCACTTTTTCCCCGTTGAGGATGATGTTAGCTGTGGGCTTTTCATAAATGGCTTTTATGATCTTTAAGTATGTTCCTTCTATCCCGACTTTCTCAAGGGTTTTTATTAAGAAAGGGTGCTGGATTTTGTCGAAGGCCTTTTCTGCATCGATTGACAGGATCATATGGTTCTTCTCTCTTTTTTTGTTAATGTGATGTATCACGTTGATTGATTTGCGAATGTTGAACCAGCCCTGCATCCCAGGAATGAATCCCACTTGATCATGGTGAATAATTCTTTTTATATGCCGTTGAATTCGATTTGCTAGTATCTTATTGAGAATTTTTGCATCCATATTCATCAGGGATATTGGCCTGTAGTTCTCTTTTTTTACTGGGTCTCTGTCTGGTTTAGGAATCAAAGTAATACTGGCTTCATAGAATGAGTCTGGAAGTTTTCCTTCCCTTTCTATTTCTTGGAATAGCTTGAGAAGGATAGGTATTATCTCTGCTTTAAACGTCTGGTAGAACTCCCCTGGGAAGCCATCTGGTCCTGGACTCTTATTTGTTGGGAGATTTTTGATAACCGATTCAATTTCTTCGCTCGTTATGGGTCCCTTCAAGCTTTCTATTTCCTCCTGATTGAGTTTTGGAAGAGTGTGGGTGTTCAGGAATTTGTCCATTTCTTCCAGGTTGTCCAATTTGTTGGCATATAAGTTTTCATAGTATTCCCTGATAATTGTTTGTATCTCTGAGGGATTGGTTGTAATAATTCCATTTTCATTCATGATTTTATGTATTTGGGTCATCTCCCTTTTCTTTTTGAGAAGCCTGGCTAGAGGTTTGTCAATTTTGTTTATTTTTTCAGAAAACCAACTCTTGGTTTCGTTGATCTGCTCTACAGTTTTTTTAGTTTCTATATTGTTTATTTCTGCTCTGATCTTTATTATTTCTCTTCTTCTGCTGGGCTTAGGCTGCCTTTGCTGTTCTGCTTCTAGTTCCTTTAGGTGTGCTGTTAGATTTTGTATTTGGGATTTTTCTTGTTTCTTGAGATAGGCCTGGATTGCAATGTATTTTCCTGTCAGGACTGCCTTTGCTGCGTCCCAAAGCGTTTGGATTGTTGTATTTTCATTTTCGTTTGTTTCCATATATTTTTTAATTTCTTCTCTAATTGCCTGGTTGACCCACTCATTCGTTAGTAGGGTGTTCTTTAACCTCCATGCTTTTGGAGGTTTTCCAGACTTTTTTCTGTGGTTGATTTCAAGCTTCATAGCATTGTGGTCTGAAAGTAAGCATGGTATAATTTCAATTCTTGTAAACTTATGAAGGGCTGTTTTGTGACCCAGTATATGATCTATCTTGGAGAATGTTCCATGTGCACTCGAGAAGAAAGTATATTCTGTTGCTTTGGGATGCAGAGTTCTAAATATATCTGTCACGTCCATCTGATCCAATGTCTCATTCAGGGCCCTTGTGTCTTTACTGACCGTGTGTCTAGATGATCTATCCATTTCTGTAAGTGGGGTGTTAAAGTCCCCTGCAATTACCACATTCTTATCAATAAGGTTGCTTATGTTTATGAGTAATTGTTTTATATATTTGGGGGCTCCGGTATTCGGTGCATAGACATTTATAATTGTTAGCTCTTCCTTATGGATAGACCCTGTAACTATTATATAATGTCCTTCTTCATCTCTTGTTACAGCCTTTAATTTAAAGTCTAGTTTGTCTGATATAAGTATGGCTACTCCAGCTTTCTTTTGGCTTCCAGTCGCATGATAAATAGTTCTCCATCCCCTCACTCTCAATCTAAAGGTGTCCTCAGGTCTAAAATGAGTCTCTTGTAGACAGCAAATAGATGGGTCTTGTTTTTTTATCCATTCTGATACCGTATGTCTTTTGGTAGGCGCATTTAATCCATTTACATTCAGTGTTATTATAGAAAGATACGGGTTTAGAGTCATTGTGATGTCTGTATGTTTTATGCTTATAGTGATGTCTCTGGGACTTTGTCTCACAGGGTCCCCCTTAGGATCTCTTGTAGGGCTGGTTTAGTGGTGACAAATTCCTTCAGTTTTGGTTTGTTTGGGAAGACCTTTATCTCTCCTTCGATTCTAAATGACAGACTTGCTGGATAAAGGATTCTTGGCTGCATATTTTTTTCTGTCTAGCACCCTGAAAATCTCGTGCCAATTCTTTCTGGCCTGCCAAGTTTCAAAAGAGAGATCAGTCACGAGTCTTATAGGTCTCCCTTTATATGTGAGGGCACGTTTACCCCTTGCTGCTTTCAGAATTTTCTCTTTATCCTTGTATTTTGCCAGTTTCACTATGATATGTCGTGCAGAAGATCGATTCAAGTTATGTCTGAAGGGAGTTCTCTGTGCCTCTTGGATTTCAATGCCTTTTTCCTTCCCCAGTTCAGGGAAGTTCTCAGCTATGATTTCTTCAAGTACCCCTTCAGCACCTTTCCCTCTCTCTTCCTCCCCCGGGGTACCAATTATGCGTATATTATTTCTTTTTAGTGTATCACTTAAATCTCTAATTTTCCCCTCATACTCCTGGATTTTTTTATCTCTCTTTTTCTCAGCTTTCTCTTTTTCCATAACTTTATCTTCTAGTTCACCTATTCTCTCCTCTGCCTCTTCAAGCCGAGCTGTGGTGGTTTCCATTTTGTTATGCATTTCGTTTAAAGCGTTTTTCAGCTCCTCGTGACTGTTCCTTAGTCCCTTGATCTCTGTAGCAAGAGATTCTCTGCTGTCCTGTATACTGTTTTGAAGCCCAGCGATTAATTTTATGACTATTATTCTAAATTCACTTTCTGTTATATTATTTAAATCCTTTTTGATCAGCTCATTAGCTGTTGTTATTTCCTGGAGTTTCTTCTGAGGGGAGTTCTTCCGCTTGGCCATTTTGGATATTCCCTGGCGTGGTGAGGACCTGCAGGGCACTTCCCCTGTGCTGTGGTGTATAACTGGAGTTGGTGGGCGGGGCCACAGTCCGACCTGATGTCTGCCCCCAGCCCACCGCTGGGGCCACAGTCAGACTGGTGTGTGCCTTCTCTTCCCCTCTCCTAGGGGCGGGATTCACTGTGGGGTGGTGTGGCTCGTCTGGGCTACTTGCACCCTGCCAGGCTTGTAATGCTGGGGATCTGGCGTATTAGCTGGGGTGGGTAGGCAAGGTGCTCGGGGGCAGGAGGGGCAGGCTTAGATCGCTTCTCCTTAGGTGATCCACTTCAGGAAGGGCCCTGTGGCAGCGGGAGGGAGTCAGATCCGCTGCCGGAGGTTTGGCTCCACCGAAGCGCAGAGTTGGGTGTTTGGGCGAGCGAGTAAGTTCCCTGGCAGGTACCGGTTCCCTTTGGGATTTCGGCTGGGGGATGGGCGGGGGAGATGGCGCTGGCGAGCGCCTTTGTTCCCCACCAAACTGAGCTCTGTTGTCAGGGGGCTCAGCAGCTCTCCCTCCCTTTGTCCTCCAGCCTTCCCGCTTTCCGAGCAGAGCTGTTAATTTATGACCTCCCAGACGCTAAGTCGCGCTTGCTGTCGGAACACAGTCCGCCTGGCCCCTCCGCTTTTGCAAGCCCGACTCGGGGGCTCTGCTTGGCCGGCGAGCCGCCCCTCCGCCCCGGCTCCCTCCCGCCATTCCGTGGAGCGCGCACCGCCTCGCCGCCCTTCCTACCCTCTTCCGTGGGCCTCTCGTCTGCGTTTGGCTCCGGCGACTCTGTTCTGCTAATCCTCTGGCGGTTTTCTGGGTTATTTAGGCAGGTGTAGATGGAATCTAAGTGATCAGCAGGACGTGCGGTGAGCCCAGCGTCCTCCTAAGCCGCCATCTTGCCGCAACCTTGGTTCTTCTATTTTGGCTCCTGTTTCAGAAACTCAGAGTCCACATCCTTCTCTGCTGTTTCACTAGAAGGTAGAGTCAGGGGGTAAGACAGCACATGGAATAGAGGGAAAAGTGAGAGGAAGGGAAAGTACCTGAAATGCAGGGGAAAGAGGTAAGCATGTGCTTTCCTGTCCTCACTCAAGTCACTGGAAGCTGTGTAATGATACTGTGCTTCTTCCCTAGCTCATCCCACAGTCCCCTCCCTCACACAGCAGTGACAATGAAGCTCTCATACCATGTAAATGCGAAGATAATCCCTGCATGCTGTTCCATACACAAGTATTCTCTCTGGTAGTCATGCCATGATGTTCATGTCAGAGGTAGCAAATGAAGGAGGAAAAGCTGGATTGGGCAACTAACATTTTGAGAGCTTTCTACTTGCCACACACTGTATGTTGCTAGTTTTAAACTTTAAATACTTTAAATCCTTAAAGCATTACTGTGAGGTTGGCAACATTACTTTTTTTTCTACAGATCCAAAGACACTCAGGCTCATAGAGCAAAGCATATGCATAGAACTTATGGGAGGCAAAAATGGACACAGAAGCCAATTTGAAGGGGCTGATACTGCCCAATTCTTTAACAATGTGAGTATCAAAATATATAATTATAATGTCAGAAGGTAAATATTTAAGCAAAATAGGAATCCATGAGTCATACTAAGAAAATAAATACATGAATAAATAAGTAAATGATAGGAGAGAATAGAAAAACTCTATCCAACATTTGAATGTCAAATTATTAATCTATAACAAATGACAACAATATAAAAGCAACACTTAACAACTATTAGAAAAATGAGTGATTCATACAAAAATTATAAATGCATTTTGAGACTGTACCAAGTTCCACAGTGGTCATTGAGTCACCATGGTAAACATGTTGGCCAAGGAAAGCTGAGATAAAACAAACAGCAACCATCCTGACTTGTCTTCTAACATGTGTTAGAAACTGACAACTGACATAACCCATAGTAATTCATCTCACATATCCTTCACAATATTCCTTACATCTTCACCAACATACACACACACACACACACACACACACACACACACACGCAGTTATACATGCTCTCCCCCTCTTTTTCTTGCTGTCCAAAGACCCAGGAATTCATTGAGGTGGATTTGTTTGGGGATAGAGAGAAAACTCCACAATTCAACCTGAACCACACAAATAAAGCTGAAAGCTACTAAGCTATTTCGTTTTAGTGAATGATTTTCTGAAGATGACCTGTAGATTTTTGAGGGGGAAATTTTACTCCCCAGGTTCAGTACATTGCCAATCACATCTAAAACTAATATGGAAATCTAGGTAAATGAATATTGTGAGCATAAATTGTATGTGTCAATCTGGTGGGACCACCGTGCCCAGATATTTGATCAAATCTTATTCTGGATATATCTGTGAGAGTTATTTTGAATGAGATTTACATTTAAATGGGTAGAATTCCAGTAAAGCCATTAGCTTCCCACAAAGTAGGTGGGCCTTATCCAATTAGGTGGAGGACTGAACGGAACAAAGTGCTAATTAGCCCTGAGCCAGAGAGAGTTTTGCCAATAAAATCCTTTTGACTTCATCTACAACATCAGCACCTTGTGGTTCATTAGCATATTGCATTCAGACTCTACTGTAACTCTTTCCTGAGTCTCCAGTCTTCTGGCTTTCCCCATCAGATTCTCCACAATCTCATGAGTAAATTCCTTAAAATAAATCTCTAAATAAATATCATCATCTTATTGGTTCTGTTCTTCTGGAGAACGCTGAATAATACACGTGTTAAAGATCAATAATCTTTTGCTTCCTAAAATAATTTGTGATGTCAGTGAAAAAGATTTCACAGGAACATTTTGCTATGGACAGTTTAGTGAAAATATAAGAACTGGAAAGTGTAATACAAAATACTACATTGGCAACAACATCAAAAACTGTGAACTATATAGAGATAACTACGTGGCACATGCATGTCAACATATTCAAGGCCTATACTCTGAACACTGCAAAACATCCCTAAGAGAAATTAATAATGCCTAAATAAATGAAGGGATATATCATCTTCTTGGGTCAGAAGACTCAGTATTGTTAAGAGGTCTATATTCCCCAAATCGATCTATAGATTAAATACAATCCTAATAAATACTAGCAGAAACTTTTGTAAAAGAAGTGGACAAGCTTATCCTAAAAGTCATGTGGAAATGCATAGGTCGAAGACTATGAAAACAACTTTTAAAAAGACGATTAAAGGGGGCACCTGGGTGGCTCAGTCAGTTGGGAGTCTGACTTCGGCTCAGGTCATGATCTCGTGACCAGTGAGTTCGAGCCCCGTGTTGGGCTGTGTGCTGACAGCTCAGCGCCTGGGGCCTATTTTGGGTTCTGTTTCCCTCTCTCTCTGCCCCTCCCCAGCTCATGCTCTGTTCTATCTCTCAAAAATGAATAAACATTAAATAAAAACTTAAAAAAAAGATTAAAGTTGGAGGAAAAGTACTACCTTATTTTAAGACTCATTTTAAATCCATAGTATTTAAGATAATGTGGTATTGGGATAAAGGAAAAACTATATATCAAAGGAATATGATGAGTCTAAAAATAGACCTACACATATATGGACAAATGACCTTTGATGAAGCTACAAAGGCAATTCAGTGGAGAAAGGATAATATTTTCAACAAAGGGTTCTGGGACACATGGGTCTCCATATACACAAAAATCAACTGTGATCCATGTATTGTACCATAAACAAAACCCAACTCAAGATGAATCATAGGCCTAATTATAAAAGCTGAAAGTACAAAACCTCAAAAGGAGGAGAAATGATTGCTACCCTAGACTATCTGAATATTTCCTAGATATGACATCAAAGGCAAAATCAAAACCAGAAATGAACAAATTGAAAGATTAGACTTCCTCAAAATCGAAAGCTTTTGTTCTGCCAAAGATATTGTTGAGAGAATTAAAATATTAAGTCACTGACTTGGAGAAAATATTTGTAAACCATATATCTGATAAAGGACTTAAATCCAGATTAAAAAATGTCACAGAGGTCAATAATAAAACAGACACTCCAGTAAATAATGGAAAAAAACATATTTGAAAAAATACTTCATCAAAAAAAATCAAATAAGGACATGAAATGATGCTGAACATCATTAGTCATTAGGGAAATGTAATCTCTCTGCACCCCTCTGTAAATGGCTAAAATAAACAAATTAACCATACCAAGTCCTACATGGTTGTAAAGGATGCAATTCACACACATTGCTGGTGGCAATGAAAAATTGTGCCAATGCTTTGGAAAACATTCTGTAAGTTTATTTCATTGTTGATCCTCTACCTGCCATATATGATCCATCTGTTGCACTCCAAATGTATCTACTTAAGGGAAATAAAGCATATGTCTAAGTAAAGATTATACACAAATGTTCATAACACCTTTTTCTACAAAAGCTACAAATTGGAAAACAAACAACAGTATACATTACCAGGTGAATGGATAGATATAATTGTGGTATACCCACATAATGGAATGTTGGCTAACAATGAAAAAGAAGGAAATGTTCATATACTCAACACACAGATAAATCTGGAAATAGCTTGATGGAAAGCGGAATGATAAAAAAGGAATACACATTGTAGGAGTCTATTCACATAAAATTATAGGAAAAAATGCATAGTGACAGAAGATCAGTGGTCACCTAAAAATGGGATAGGGTGATGTAGAGAGGGAGGCTAGAGTGGTAGATGGAAACATTACAAAGGTATACAAATTAGCTTTTTTTTTTAATTTTCTTTTTTTTGAACGTTTATTTATTTTTGGGACAGAGAGAGACAGAGCATGAACGGGGGAGGGGCAGAGAGAGAGGGGGACACAAAATCTGAAACAGGCTCCAGGCTCTGAGCCATCAGCCCAGAGCCCGACGCGGGGCTCGAACTCCCGGACCGCGAGATCGTGACCTGGCTGCAGTCGGACGCTTAACCGACTGCGCCACCCAGGCGCCCCACAAATTAGCTTTTTGAGGTGATGGATATCTTCCTTATCTTGACTGCAGAATTGGATTCACAAATGCATATAGATATAAAAACTTATTAGATATATATATATATATATATACAGTGTATTGTATGTCAACCACACCTCAGTGAAATATTTGGCATATATATATACATTCATAATTTTTTGATACATTTTAATCAGGTGAAAAACTCCCATGTACCTTCTTACAGTATTAACAGATTTACACTGTCTTATCAAAATGATCATTAGCAATGTAATTTATCCAAATATTAAAGAAATTTGATGTCTATTTCCTTAAGTACAGAAATAAAATATTATGTATTAGGAATAATTATAATGATATTTAAAAGTAACTGCTTATATTACTGAAAGAGGCTGAGTATCATAATAGGGCAAACTCTAGTGTAATAAATATTTTTTAATATATTAAAATCTAGTCACTGAAATTTTAAACTAACACATGAAAATTTTCTAATTCTTTAAAGAATTTCTTTATAAATTGGGGGAAAATCATGAGGACCAGGGAAGAATCTACATTACAATGTCAAATTGCTAAGAAGATGTAAAAACTGTACATTTCCACACCCATCTAGGAGATACATGTGATTTGCCAATTATTTATACAGCAAGAACAATTTAGGTTATACATTTCAAATGCATATTAAAGACCAATTTCCTTCTACAGCTGGACAATGTATTGCTTTTTAGCAAAAAGCCATCCCTAATATAGGCCCCATCAGCTACTACACACTATGTAGCTGCTGATGGAATGAAATTCCACCTGCTAAACCTATTCTCCCATGATGAGATCAAAGTAGCTCCTCTTCTTTTAGGCTAGTTTGTGAACCTCAAATGAGCTATTCCAAAATATTCTTTTATTCAGATATTTGAATACTCCTGTGACAGATGTTATTACATTAGAGATGTGAAGTGATGGGGTCTCTTGAGGACCGCTGCCCTTTAATCTAGAGTCGAAACTTCAGCAGCTATCAGGACACAGTGCTCAGAACCTGCATACTTCAGGCACCTGATATTAGCTCAGCCACTGGCATGAAGAGCTGCACACTGAGAGACAGAGCCAGCAATCACTACTACTTAACGGAATAACTTTGTACCCAGCACCATACCAGTCACTGGTTTAGTGACGCTGACACTGATTCAATTGGGTCACGGTGCTAACAACATGTTATAATGGAGTTCTCAAAAGGGCCTTTTTCTTCTCATTTCCTCATCTATCCCCTAACAACAACGTTGAAAAGGTGTAAGAAGTGGCCTGAATTCATACATTCATGATCCTGCAGTAACTACAGAGCCAGGAGCTTGCTCAAATATATCACTATTCTCAGCAATCCTGTGGGTGAAGCTTTCTCATCCCCATTTGACAGAGAGGGAAGCTGGGGCTCAGAGTCCTTACCTGTCTTCCCTCCTGTGCTCTTGCCTTTAGAGGAGAGCAGCTCCAGAACACCCTTGAAACAACCCAAACTCACTGAGGTAGGGCAGGACCCCAGCAGCTTTACCTACGACACAGCCTGTAACACATAATTGTTACAGCCCCGTTATCAAGCCCCTAAGTGGGAAACAGAGTTGGATCTGCATTGCTTTGTCTCTCCACACCCCAGGGCGGTTCAGCCCCAACTATGGTGACACACGACCTCAGCTAAGTCCCAAACACCTAAGGTCAGTTCTGATTTTCACGCTAGGGTATGTCTGTCTCTGACGACTGAAAAGTCGTCATGGTCGCCATACTGACGTCAGATTTCTATGGCATCCGCGAAGCCCCGGCAGGTTCCCCCACACCAGAAATGTGTTCCTTGAGCAATTCACCCCATGGCGTTTTGCCAAAAGCAAAACACTTTCATTGTTTAGGCTTTTGCGTGAGAAAGCCTTGCAATTAGAGGCACTAGACTGGGACCCATGCTATTGGCTGAACGCTGCCCAGGTTAATGGAACCAAGAATGTTCCTGTAATATGGAAGTTTGTTTGCTTTAAAGAGACAGTAGGGGAGTTTTATCAGAGCCCCAGGGAAGTATCCTAGGATTCTTGGAGATAAACTGGCCCCTGCAGGTGAAGGGCCAAGGCTATGGTATAAAACCAAGGCTATGGTAAGCAGTTACTCAGCGGTCTGTGGCAGAATACTAAGGGATTATCTATAATCACGTGGCTGAATGATCTAAATAGTACACACACAGTCATTTAAGACGTCTCAGAGTTATTTCAAGGAGGCAAGTCTAAAATATTACAAATTGTATATTTTCATTGTATTTTCTTATTTTTTTGTTTCTGCTATGTAATTTTTATAATGAAATAAAATACATCGCTCTTTCCCATGTTAAAAACAAAAACATAGAACCCCAAAATGGTGTTACTTGGACCGTGTTCCCAAACCTGGGCTTAATACATAATCTAATCACAGTTTCAGCCTCCCCCAGAAATGTAGGCTTAACCAGTCAATCAGGAATTTTCAGTCAGTGCTAATCAGTCTGCCACGTGGGCCCTCTCCATTCCCCCAAATAGTTGAAGCAATCAGCATAAGACCACTTGCTTTCCACCCTATAGAAAAGCCAACTTGACTGAAACAATCATTTTCTTTTGCTAATAACTTTCCTGCCCCACCTTCCTTCTATAAAACTTCCCATTTTTTACATCTCTTTGGAGGGACCCTCTATTTGTTTGACAGGATGCTGCCAGATTCATAAATCATTTAAAAAATCCAATTAGATCTTTACAATTTACTAGTTTAATTTTTGTTAATTCACTCCCTACCTGCTTCTGGATTGTTAGTCATAGCTTTCCTCCACCATCAGGTTATAGAGGAATTTCACTGCCTGTGCTTCTGTGGACAAGAAAAGGGTGGATCATACTAGGGTGTCACACATAAGAGGAACAATTGGGGAGGTGACCATCTTGTGAGAAATGTATGGAAACCATGTCACTAACTCAGGAGAATTAGATGTTGAGATCAGAGTCCTGGTCTTGGGCTTGTCTTTAAGAACTCAGTTTCTCCTCTTTACCCTGTGGCTCCTCCAGGCTCCTACAACTGGGAAACAAGGTCTTCAATGAAGCAAAAACTCCAAGTCACCTCAGATGGACCCCTCAGAGGACTAAATAGGAGGGATAAACTTCCTAGGATAAGAAAAACACAAAATCATTTCTGAAATCTACCACACAAACTGGCGATGGACTAAAGAGAAAGTAAAACCTCTGGTTTTCACCCACGGGAGATCCAAGACTGAAACCACACAAGTGTTACCTTGTCCTTTTTTCTATCTGGGAGTGAGGTCTCCTCAGGAGAGGGTAGTAGCCTCTGAGTGCTCTTCAAGACAATGGAGGTCTGGGTTACAAGTGGCTTCACATTCTCAAGGAACAATGTCCCCTCTGGACTGAATTATTTCCTGTTAAAATGCTGGGTTTCCAGGACTCATGGTCAGGCGTGATCAAAAATTGCTTAAAATGGAGTCTGGTTTAGGACAACCTCATTACCCCATGGAGTGGCCACTAACATCCATCTTCCCACCTGTGGACATTTCCAGTTACCCAGTCTAGAGATCAGGACAGGGAAGATATGGATGCAGATAAGGAATTGAAGTGACATTTTCTGGCACAGAGTGGACATTTAATTCACATTTAATAAACATGAGATGTAGATGTAGGCATCAATAGGATATAAATAAATTATCTATATGTTCTTCCAGTCTTTTTATTCACATGTGAATTTTTCAAAGAGCATTTGATCACAACGGTTATTGTTTCATAATCTGGTTTGAAGAAAACTTTTTATTTCTTTATCTAAAATTTTCATCTTTTCAGTAAGAAAAAATAAACTGTAGAAAATGAAAAAGATACTTCTAAATAGATGTGTGTGACCTGTTTTTCTTATATTCTAGGCATGTGGTGGATACAGAGGAATTGTTCCAGTTAAGTGAAAATCCATAAATCTGGCTGATCCCTTGAAGTCAAGCTCCCAAACTCTGTCTTTCCTCTTCCTTGTGGAGCCCCCTGGTCTTAGACTGTCATAGCTGTAATCCTACATCTCACCATTTGGTGACATCACACATTTGTCTCCATTTTTGCTGTTATTTCCTCATGAAAAATAGTATATTATGCAGAGAGTAAAAAGCATCATGAAATGTTTTACATGGTATCAATTTTACCTGGAAAATTCATATGTATATTAAATAAGATACATTTTCTTTTGACCTCAAACTACATAGAGTTTATTGATTTGTCTCTTTCGTCATCACTGACAGCTGATGTGCAGTGTGGACTGTACATAGAGTCCTTACCAGAGAACAGGGTGTTCATCTTCCATTACACCAACATTTTCCAGGCTGACTAGATCTTCTCCCACCCCCTGTCTGTCATCCCTTATCCATGACACAGCTACCCACACCCCTCTCTGATGCCATATCCTCTCAGTTACCTTCCTCCTGTTATGACCTGCACTGTCCTTTCCAGTCAGGCCATGGACTGCCAAAGTGTGCCACTGACAACTGGTGTTTTATCATCTATAAGCGATGTAGTATGTTTTCCCAATCTTCTTTTACACATAACAGTTTTTCAGACAGAATTAGAGTCATTTTGTATAGATTCAAAGCCCAGGTTTTTGGACATCATTGTTATTTTTTTACTCCTTGTAGACTCTTCTTAGTATAGAAGTTTGATGACAGTGGTACGTTGGTGTCATCTAGTGATAAAGCCTGAAACTGCATCTTGAATATTCCCTGGCAGGAAAATGGGAAGGAGGAGCTGTGACCCAAATCAACCAGAGTTTCTGGAAGTCAGGAGGGTAAGGGGGGAATTCCTGGGGTACAACATATTGATAATCTCTCTCTGGATACTTCACATAAAAGCAATCATGCAGTACGTGCTCTTTTGCGTATTAGACTTCTCTTACATGGCTTAACATTTTCAAGTGTCATCCATATAGTAGCATGTTATCGGTACTTCATTCCTTTCTGTTGACATATAATACACCACATTTTATTTATGCATTCATTAAATGCTGAGAATTTAAGTTGTTTCCACTTTCCACTATTATGAATAATGATGTACATTTGCATAATATTTTTATGTAGACATATGTTGTCATTTTATGTAGACATATGTTGTCATTTTATGTAGACATATGTTGTCATTTCTTCTGGCTCTGTACCTAGTAGTGGTATTCCTTAGTCATATAACTCTTTGTTGAACTGTTTGAGGAACTGCCAGACTGTTTGATAACCCCACAATCATGAGGAGTGTAGGAATAGTTTGCTATTTTTTCTCCTGATTAGATTGTGGTTATGGGTTTTGGGAAAGAGTGTCAGAGTTGAAGTGCCCTTCTCTTTACCTCATATTTGCAAGAAGGTGATACCCATGTGACATCACTGGGTGACTAGAGATATTGGCCATCATCACAAGGTTAAGGTGATGTTTGTCTAGTTTCTCTAGTGTACAGTAACTATTTTCCATTCACCTACTTTATTCTTTAGACATGAATCATTAAATGTGCCCTGCATTCAGTGGTGGAGACAGAATTAAGGTACACATCATGGAGACAGGGTATCTACATCATATATTATTTATAATTATTTAAAACAACTTTTTCCATGAAACCAAACTGTTATTAATTCACTGTTTTATCAGTATGGATTCATATATATTCTTTGTAGGGCTTTTTAATAGATACATACCAAAAGAAAGACCAAGTACTAGCAGTAAAATTGAATCAGTAATTTAAAAACTACAAACAAGAGTCCAGTACCAGACACCTTCACAGGTGAATTCTACCAAATGTTTAAAGAGCTAATAGAGGAGGTTCAGGAAGATGGCGGCGTAGGAGGATGCTGGGCTCACCCCGCGTCCTGCTGATCACTTAGATTCCACCTACACCTGCCTAACTAACCCAGAAAACCACCAGAAGACTAGCAGAACGGAGTCTCTGGAGCCAAGCACAGACGAGAGGCCCACGGAAGAGGGTAGGAAGGGCGGAGAGGTGGTGCGTGCTGCACGGACTGGCGGGAGGGAACCGGGGCAGAGGGGCTGCCCACCGCCAAGCAGAGCCCCGAGTCTGGCTTGCAAAAGCGGAGGGGCCGGATGGAGTGTGTTACAACAGCAAGCGCGACTTAGCATCTGGGAGGTCATAAGTTAACAACTCTGCTCGGAAAGCGGGAAGGCTGGAGGACAAAGGGAGGGAGAGTTGCTGAGCCCCAGGAAGACAGAGCTCAGTTTGTTGGGGAACAAAGGCGCTCACCAGCGCCATCTCCCTCGCCCATCCCCCAGCCAAAATCCCAAAGGGAACCAGTTCCTGCCAGGGAACTTGCTTGCTCCGCGCAAACACCCAACGCTGTGCTTCTGCAGAGCCAACCCTCAGGCAATGGGTCTGACTCCCTCCCACTGCCACAGGGCCCCTCCTGAAGTGGATCACCTAAGGAGAAGTGAGCTAAGCCTGCCCCTCCTGCCCCCGTGCACCTTGCGTACCCACCCCAGCTAATACGCCAGATCCCCAGCACCACAAGCCTGGCAGTGTGCAGGTAGCCCAGACGGGCCACGCCACCCCACAGTGAATCCTGCCCCTTGGAGAGGGGAAGAGAAGGCACACACCAGTCTGACTGTGGCCCCATTGGTGGGCTGGGGGCAGACATCAGGTCTGACTGCGGCTCTACCCACCAACTCCAGTTATACACCACAGCACAGGGGAAGTGCCCTGCAGGTCCACACCACTTCAGGGACTATCCAAAATGACCAAACGGAAGAATTCCCCTCCAAAGAATCTCCAGGAAATAACAAGAGCTAATTAACTGATCAAAAAAGATTTAAATAACATAACAGAAAGTGAATTTAGAATAATAGTCATAAAATTAATCGCTGGGCTTGAAAACAGTATAGAGGACAGCAGAGAATCTCTTGCTACAGAGATCAAGGGACTAAGGAACAGTCAGGAGGAGCTGAAAAATGCTTTAAACGAAATGCAAAACAAAATGGAAATGACGATGGCTCGGATTGAAGAGGCAGAGGAGAGAATAGGTGAACTAGGAGATAAAGTTATGGAAAAAGAGAAAGCTGAGAAAAAGAGAGGTAAAAAAATCCAGGAGTATGAGGGGAAAATTAGAGAACTAAGTGGTACACTAAAAAGAAATAATATACGCATAATTGGTATCCCAGAGGAGGAAAAGAGAGGGAAAGGTGCTGAAGGGGTACTTGAAGAAATAATAGCTGAGAACTTCCCTGAACTGGGGAAGGAAAAAGGCATTGAAATCCAAGAGACAGAGAGAACTCCCTTCAGACGTAACTTGAATCGATCTTCTGCATGACATATCATAGTGAAACTGGCAAAATACAAGGATGAAGAGAAAATTCTGAAAGCAGCAGGGGATAAACGTGCCCTATCATATAAAGGGAGACCTATAAGACTCGTGACTGATGTCACTTCCGAAACTTGGCAGGCCAGAAAGGAATGGCAGGAGATCTTCAATGTGATGAAGAGAAAAAAATGTGCAGCCAAGAATCCTTTATCCAGCAAGTCTGTCATTTAGAATAGAAGGAGAGATAAAGGTCTT